>NC_060174.1:68239546-68539546 GCF_021184085.1 Oncorhynchus gorbuscha | reverse complement strand
CCAACTGGGAACACCATGTCCCTCTCCACGAACCAGCCTCCGTGTCCCACCCCCCAACCCCGACAGCAGCTGCTGAGCATAAGCAATGGCCCAGGAGCAATGACTCAAACATACTGCTCTGACACAAAGGAGAGCCCCGAACATCTTCCTCTAGAGGAAACATTATTTCCCCTCTTTCCAGCCCTGGTAAAGGTAGCCTTTATCAGAGAGTTCCCATCTCTGATCCACACTCCTCCTCCAGTCTCTCATTAGCTGCAAACAAACAGCTGTCGGGTTACCTCTCCAGGGTTCTCATTAGGGGCTGCCACTCAAACGCAAATCAGCCCGTAGCCAATCATGGCGGAGCTCCCGCCCACACACACCTGAGGGGTCAAAAGTGACACGTCGCCAAGATGCAGGTCTTCAACAATGCCTGTGGCTCTCACACTATTCTTCTTTAAACATTTGCATGTGTTACTCCAAGCCTCTAATGATTGGCTGGTGGTGAAGTAATGACGAAGTGAAAACTGTTTTTTAGAAATGTTTGCAAATGTATTAACATTTAAAAACAGAAATACCTTATTTACCTAAGTATTTAGACCCTTTGCTATGAGACTCGAAATTGAGCTCAGATGCATCCTGTTTCCATTGATCATCCTTCAGATGTTTCTACAATTTGATTGGGGTCCATCTGTGCTAAATTAAATTGATTGAACATGATTTGGAAAGGCTCACGCCTGTCTACATAAGGTCCCACAGTTGACAGTGCATGTCAGAGCAAAAACCAAGCCATGAGCTGGAAGCAATTGTTTGTAGAGCTCCGAGACAGAACTGTGTCGAGGCACAGATCTGGGGAAGGGTACCAACACATATCTGAAGCATTGAAGGTTCCCAAGAACACAGTGGCCTCCATAAATCTCCATCAAAGTTTTGAACCACCAAGACGTTTCCTAGAGCTGGCAGTCCGGACAAACTAAGCAATCGGGGGAGAAGAACCTTGGTCAGGGAGGTGACCAAGAACCTGATGGTCACTCTAATAGAGCTTTAGAGTTCCTCTGTGGAGATGGAAGAACCTTCCAGAATGACAGCCATCTCAGCAGCACTCCACCAACCAGGCCTTTATGGTAGAGTGGCCAGATGGAAGCCACTGCTCAGTAAAAGACAGCCCTCTTGGATTTTGCCAAAAGCCAACTAATGGCTCTGACCATGAGAATCAAGAATTTCTGGTCTGATCAAATCAAGGTTGAACACTTTGGTCTGAATGCCAAGCATCACATCTGGAGGAAACCTGGAACCATCCCTACGGTGAAACATGGTGGTGGCAGCATCATGCTGTGGGGATATTTTTCAGCGGCAGGGACTATGAGACTGGTCAGGATCGAGGCAAAGATGGTAATCCATGATGGAAACCTGCTCCAGAGAGCTCTGGACCTCAAATTGGGGTGAAGGTTCACCTTGCAACAGGACAACGACCCTAAACACTCAGCCAAGACAATGCAGGAGTAGCTTCGGGACAAGTCTCTGAATGTCCTTGAGTGGCTCAGCCAGAGCCCGGACTTGAACCAGATTGAACATCTCTGGAAAGACCTGGAAATAGCTGTGCAGCAATGCTCCCCACTCAACCTGACAGAGCTTGAGAGAATCTGCAGAGAAGAATGGGAGAACCTCCCCAAATACAGGTGTGCCAAGCTTTTAGAGTCATACCCAAGAAGACTCCAGTCTGTAACCGCTGCCAAATGGGCTTCAACAAAGTACTGAGTAAAGGGTCTGAATATTTATGTCAATGTGATATATATATATATATGTATACAGTTGAAGTTAGATGTTTGGAGTCAGTAAAACTTGTTTTTCAAATACTCCACAAATTCCTTGTTAACAAACTAGAGATTTGGCAAGTCGGTTAGGACTTCTACTTTGTGCATAACACAAGTAATTTCTCCAATTGTTTACAGACAGATTAGTTGTAACGGCTGTTGGTGGAAGAAGGTGAGGACCAAGGTGCAGCGTGGTACGTGTTCATCTTTATTTATGAATTGAACACTGAATGAAAGACAACAAAAGAGAATGAACGAAACCGAAACAGTTCTGTCTGGTACAGAATACAAAAACAGAAAACAACTACCCACAAACACTGGTGGGAACAGTCTACCTAAGTATGGTTCTCAATCAGAGGCAACAATTGACAGCTGCCTCTGATTGGGAACCATACCAGGCCAAACACGTAGAAATACAACACACAGAACAAAACAGAATGAAAAACATAGAATGCCCACCCCAACTCACGCCCTGACCAAACGAAAATAGAGACATAAAAAAGGATCAGGACGTGACATTAGTTCACTTATAATTCACTGTTCCAGTGGGTCAGCAGTTTACATACACTAAGTTGACTGTGCCTTTAAACAGCTTGTAAACTTCCTGAAATGTATGTCATGGCTTTAGAAGCTATTGATAGGTTAATTGACATAATTTGAGTCAATTGGAGGTGTACCTGTGGATGTATTTCAAGGCCTACATTCAAGGCCTCAACACCTCTTTGCTTGACATCATGGCAAACTGAAATAAATCAGCCAAGACCTCAGAAAAAAAATTGCAGACCTCCACAAGTGTGGTTCATCCTTGGGAGCAATTTCCAAAAGCCCGAAGGTACCATGTTCATCTGTACAAACAACAGTATGCAAGTATAAACACCAAGGGACCACGCAGCCATCATACCGCTCAGGAAGGAGACGTGTTCTTTCTCCTAGAGATGAAAGTACTTTGGTGTGAAAAGTTCAAATCAATTGCAGAACAACAGCAAAGAACCTTGTGAAGATGCTGGAGAAAACAGGTACAAAAGTATGTATGTCCACAGTAAAACAAGTCCTATATAGACATAACCTGAAAGGCCGCTCTGAAAAGGAATAAGCCATTCCTCCAAAACCGCCATAAAAAAGCCAGACTATGGTTTGGAACTACACATGGGGACAAATATCGTACTTTTTGGAGAAATGTCCTCTGGTCTGATGAAACAAAAATATAATTGTTTGGCCATAATGACCATTGTTTTGTTTGGAGGGAAAAGGGGGAGGCTTGCAAGCTGAAGAACATCATCCCAACCGTGAAGCACAGGGGTGGCAGCATCATGTTGTGGGGGTGCTTTGCTGCAGGAGGGACTGGTGCACTTCACAAAATAGATGGCGTCATGAGGTAGGAAAAATATTTGGATATATTGAAGCAGCATCTCAAGACATCAGTCAGGAAGTTAAAGCTTGGTCGCAAATGGGTCTTCCAAATGGACAATGACCCCAAGCATGCTTCCAAAGTTGTGGCAAAATTGCTTAAGGACAACAAAGTCAAGGTATTGGAGTGGCAATCACAAAGCCCTGACCTCAAGCCTAAAGAAAATCTGTGGGCAGAACTGAAAAAGTGTGTGCGAGCAAGGAGGCCTACAAACCCGACTCAGTTACACCAGCCTTCTCAGGAGGAATGGGACAAAAATCACCCAACTTATTGCAGGAAGCTTGTGGAGGCCTACCCGAAACAATTTAAAAGGCAATGCTAACAAATACTAATTGAGTGTATGTAAACTTCTGACCCAATGGGAATGTGATGAAAGAAATAAAAGCTGAAATAAATCATTCTCTCTACTATTATTCTGACATTTCACATTCTTAAAATGAAGTGGTGATCCTAACTGACCTAAGACAGGGAATTTGTACTACGATTAAATGTCAGGAATTGTGAAAACTGAGTTTAAATGTATTTGGCTAAGGCGTATGTAAACTTCCAACTTCAACTGTGTGTGTATATATATATACAGTATATCACAAAAGTGAGTACACCCCTCACATTTTTGTTAATATCTGAGTATATCTTTTCATGTGACAACACTGAAGAAATGACACTTTGCTACAATGTAAAGTAGTGAGTGTACAGCTTATATAACAGTGTACATTTGCTGTCCCCTCAAAATAACTCAACACACAGCCATTAATGTCTAAACCGCTGGCAACAAAAGTAAGTACATCCCTAAGTGAAAATGTCCAAATTGGGCCCAAAGTGTCAATATTTTGCGTGGCCACCATCATTTTCCAGCACTGCCTTAACCCTCTTGGGCATGGAGTTCACCAGAGCTTCACAGGTTGCCACTGGAGTACTCTTCCATGACGACATCACGGAGCTGGTGGATGTTAGAGATCTTGCACTCCTCCACCCTCCGCTTGAGGATGCCCCACATATGCTCAATAGGGTTTAGGTCTGGAGACATGCTTGGCAAGTCCATCACCTTTACCCTCAGCTTCTTTAGCAAGGCAGTGGTCGTCTTGGAGGTGTGTTTGGGGTCGTTATCATGTTGGAATACTGCCCTGCGGCCCAGTCTCCGAAGGGAGGGGATCATGCTCTGCTTCAGTATGTCACATTACATGTTGTCATTCATGGTTCCCTCAATGAACTGTAGCTCCCCAGTGCCGGCAGAACTCATGCAGCCCCAGACCATGACACTCCCACCACCATGCTGGACTGTAGGCAAGACACACTTGTCTTTGTACTCCTCACCTGGTTGCCGCCACACACGCTTGAGACCATCTGAACCAAATACGTTTTTCTTGGTCTCATCAGACCACAGGACATGGTTCCAGTAATCCATGTCCTTAGTCTGCTTGTCTGCAGCAAACTGTTTGCGGGATTTCTTGTGCATCATCTTTAGAAGAGGCTTCTTTCTGGGACGACAGCCATGCAGACCAATTTGATGCAGTGTACGGCATATGGTCTGAGCACTGACAGGCTGACCCCCCAACCCCTACAGCAATGCTGGCAGCACTCATATGTATTTCCCAAAGACAACCTCTGGATATGACGCTGAGCACGTGCACTCAACTTCTTTGGTCGACCATGGCGAGGCCTGTTCTGAGTGGAACCTGTCCAGTTAAACCGCTGTATGGTCTTGGCCACCGTGCTGCAGCTCAGTTTCAGGGTCTTGGCAATCTTCTTATAGCCCAGGCCATCTTTATGTAGAGCAACAATCATTTTTTTCAGATCCTCCGAGAGTTCTTTGCCATGAGGTGCCATGTTGAACTTCCAGTGACCAGTCAGTATGAGGGAGTGTGAGAGCGATGACATCAAATTTAACACACCTGCTCCCCATTCACACCTGAGACCTTGTAACACTAACGAGTCACATGACACCGGGGAGGGAAAATGGCTAATTGGGCCCAATTTGGACATTTTCACTTAGGGGTGTACTCACTTTTGCTGCCAGCTTTTTAGACATGGCTGTGTGTTGAGTTATTTTGAGGGGACAGCAAATGTACACTGTTATACAAGCTGTACACTCACTACTTTACATTGTAGCAAAGTGTCATTTCTTCAGTGTTGTCACATGAAAATATATACTCAAATATTAACAAAAATGTGAGGGGTGTACTCACTTTTGTGATATACTGTATATATATATATATATTTATAAATGATCAAAAATGTCTAAAACACAGTTTGTGATTTGTTATTATGGGGTATTGTGTGTAGATTTCTGGGGAAAAAACGAACCATTTGATACACTTT
This sequence comes from Oncorhynchus gorbuscha, assembly GCF_021184085.1. NCBI lineage: Eukaryota > Metazoa > Chordata > Actinopteri > Salmoniformes > Salmonidae > Oncorhynchus > Oncorhynchus gorbuscha. The sequence goes on along the minus strand of NC_060174.1, from coordinate 68,534,026 downwards.
TGAATTAGGCTGTAAAGAGACAAAATGTGGCAAAAGTCAAGGTGTCTGAATACTTTCCGAAAGTAATGTAGACTGCGTTGATGAGCAGGAAGACCTGTGTGTGGACATGATACAGTAGGTCCTGCCTGGCGATCTCTCACTTTCCCAAGTACTTCACAATAGTTTCCATCCATATTAAGGATATAGACAACTGGTTCTGTGCCGGTTGTGTTCAGTGTTAAAGCAATTAAATGCCTGGGCTTTTAATGGAAGTTTTATGGTTAGGTGGATATTTACAGTGCCTTCAGAAAGTATTCACACCCTGCTACTTTTTCTACATTTTTTTGTTTTACAGCCTGAATTTAAAATTGATTACATTTAGATTTTTGTCACACAATATCCCATAACGTCAAAGTGGAATTATGTTTTTCAATATTTTTGTTTAATAAAATATGAAAAGCCATGGCAAGCCTAAATAAATTCAGGAGTAAAAATGTGCTTAACAAGTCACATAAATTGAATTGGATTATCTCTGTGTGCAATACTATTGTTTAATTAGATTTGTTGCAGCAGTCTAAGGCACTGCATTTCAGTGCAAGAGGCGTCACTACAGTCCCTTGTTTGAATCCAGACTGCATTACATCCGGCTGTGATTGGGAGTCCCATAGGGTGGTGCGCAATTGGCCCAGCGTAGTCTAGGGTAGGCCGTCATTGTAAATAAGAATTTGTTCTTAACTGACTTGCCTAGTTAAATAAAGATGACATAAAATATCCCTTTGAGCAAGTTGCAGTTATTAATTACACTTTAGATGGTGTACCAATACACCCAATCACTACAAAGACACAGGTGTCCTTCATAACTTGGTTGCAGGAGAGTAAGGAAACTTCTCAGGGATTTCACGAGGCCATTGGTGACATTAAAACCGTTATAACGTTTAATGGCTGTGATAGGAGAAAACTGAGGATGGATCAAGCACATTGTAGTTACTCAACAATACTAACCTAATTTAAATAGTGAAAAGGAAGCCTGTACAGAATAAAACTATTCCAAAACATCCATCATGATTGCAACAAGGCACTAAAGTTGTATTGAAAAAACGTTTTGTCCTCAATACAAAGTGCTATATTTGGGGCAAATCCAATAGAACACATTACTGAGTACCACTCTCCATATTTTCAAGAATAGTGATGGTGACATCATGCTATGGGTATGCTTATAATCGTTAAGTAATGGGGAGTTTTTCAGGATAAAAAATAAATGGAATGGCACAGGCAAAATCCTCGAGGAAAACCTAGTTTAGTCTGCATTCAACCAGACACTAGGATATTAATTCACCTTTCAGCAGGACCATAACCTAAATAACCAAGAAGACACTGAATGTTCTTGAGTGGCCGAGTTACAGTTTTGCCTTAAATCTGCTTGATCATCTAGCAATGATCGACAACCAATTTGACAGAGCTGGAAGAATTGTGAAAAAAATTAATGGGCAAATATTGTACAATCCAGGTGTTACAGATACAGTTATCCTGTGTGTGTTTCTTTTCTCTCCTTCTCCCCTCACAGGTGAAAATCATCACTCCCCAATCAGTCAACAATCAATCATCAATCAGAAGACACACCTCCTCCTATTTCCTGACCTATCACAGTTCCTTCCCCATGGTTTAAAAACCCCATCATTTGTTTGTTCTAAAGCTCAGCTCAATCTCTAGCTCAATCTCTAACTCAATCTCTCTGTAAATGCCATGTCTGTAGGTCTCTGTGTTTCACTCTCGCTTTGTGTCTTAACCTCTCTTTTGTTTAAGCACCTCCATAGCACTTTGTCATCACCTGTGAGTATTGTTTTTGGTTATGGTGTTTGTTTGTTTGCTGGTGGGAAAAGGGGGAAACCAAGACAAGTCGCCCATGGGCATACACTACCCGTAGGTGAACTTTGTTAAATACACTAGTTAGAACTGGGCGGACCACCCACTGTATTTTTGGTTAGTTAGTTAGTTGTTGTTAAAGTAGGCTAGTCTAGCTCAGGGGTGTGTTTTTGTATATTTGTTTCTTTCCTTGGGTCCAGCTCAGCCCCTTTTCCTGCTCCCCCCATTACCGTGTGTTTATAAATAAACCTAGAGTTTGACGGTAGATTTCTGTTGTCGTGGTTATTTCGTGCACACTTTTACTTTGTCACAATAATAATTTGCATGAGTTATGTTACGGGTCTCATTGCCATCCCCCCTAGACTGTCGGGCCAAAAGGGATTCGTAACACCAGGTGTGCAAAGGTTTTAGAGACTTACCCAGAAAGACGCAAAGCTGTAATAGCTGCCAACATGCATTGACTCAAGGGTGTGAACTCTTGTGTAAATCTGATATTTCTGTATTTCATTTTCAAAAAATATTCTAAAAACCTGTTTTCACTTTGCCCGTATAGCGTAGTGTGTGTGGGTGAAAGACAAATAGTTCTAAGACATTTTGAATTCAGTCTGCAACGCAACAAAATGTGGAATAAGTCAAGTGGTATGAATACTTTCTGAAGGCACAGTATGTACAATCATTTAGTGACAATGCTCACTGATTACAGCCCCGAGACGTTCAAAGATTTTGAGCTTCTACGTATGTAAAATATACAATCCCACTCTTTGGCCAGGTGTTGATTTTTTTTCAAGATCTAATGTAGTGGACGTCTCTTTGGTTTAGAGCAGCCACTTAACAGATGAATTAATGGTTGTGATAATGTCTGAACACAAATTACTCCACCGCGTGACACTTTCTAAGAATCAGGAAATTGTTGTTTCCTGATTGTGCTTCACTGGTGACTCATTCTCAGTACAATGTGTGGTAATGGCAGCCAACCCCACTGTCAATCACCTGTAGTTAAGCCTTTAAATGTAATTATAAAATGGGTGGTTCAAAATCTGAATACTGAATGGCTTAAAGCAGTGGCATATCAGACCGTATACCACTGGCATGACAAAACATTTATTTTTACTGCTCTAATTACGTTGGTAACCAGTTTATAATAGCAATAAGGCACCTCAGGGATTCGTGGTATATGGCCAATATACCACGTTGTGCATAAGAACAACCCTTAGCCGTGGCCAAATACCACAACCCCTCGGGGCTTATTACTTTAAAATAATGATGTACTGTAAAGTGTGTGTGTCTGTGTGTCTGCGTGTGTGTGTGTGTGTGTGTGTGCACGCATGTGTGGGTGTGTATGGGGGAGGGGAAACATTCCTCGTGTGCATGAGGAAGAGAGGAGGGGAACATTGTACAGTGGTATTCTGTAAATCACAAACAAAGGTGTTTGATTATGCCTTTGTTAGGAGAGAGGACATGAGTTTGCCATTTCAGCACACTAACAATGTACTATAGAAAAGGAGGATGGATTTTCTGCATGACAAAATGTATGATGGTCTTCTGCAACGTGTCTTTATCACAAAGGGCTATTTCATGATTTGTTTAACTTCTTATGGCTTGGGGGCAGTATTTCGACGTCTGGATGAGAACCGTGCCCAAAGTAAACTGCCTGTTACTCAGTCCCAGAAGCTAGGATATGCATAGAATTGGTAGATCCGGATAGAAGGCACTCTAAAGATTCCAAAACTGTTAAAATGATGTCTGTGATCATAACAGAACTGATATGGCAGGCGAAATCCTGAGGAAAATCCATCCAGGAAGTGTGATTTTTTAAATGTATTTTCAATTGAATGCCTATAGAGTATCTAATGGGTTAGGACCCAGATTGCAGTTCCTATGGCTTCCACTAGATGTCAACAGTCTTTACATTGTTTCAGGCTTTTTTTCTGAAAAAAATAAGAAGAATGAGACCTTTCTGTCAGTGGACTGTAGAATCATGCAGTGCTGGTTTGCGCGTGTGACCGAGTGCACACCCTTCATTGTTTTTCCTTTCTATTGAATACACTATTGTCCAGTTGAAATATTATTGATTATTTAGACAATTGACAACCTGAGGATTAATTATAAACATCGTTTGACATGTTTTGACAAACTTTACCGGTACTATTAGGATGTATTCATCTGCATGTTTTGACCGCCTTTGAGCTCGCCCAAATATGTATATATTCTTAATTCCATTCCTTTACTAGAGCTAGAAACACAAGCATTATGCTATGCCTGCAATCAAATCTGCTTAACACATGTATGTGAGAAATAAAATTGGATTTGATTTGAAAGTGTACTTTTTGCTGATTCTAGTCATTCAACGTCAATTTGTGCAATCCCTCTTGGCATTAGTGATCACAGCTGAAATGAAGATATTATTTTGGATTGACAAAAGGAGGTGGAGAGAGATGAGTGCAGAAATGGAAACCAAAGCCGACGGTCCAGGCAGAATTGGGTCTGACAGGACGTGGGATGAGACAGTGGCTGGTTTGATCTCTTGATTAGCCAGCTGAAAGACTACAGTGCTGTTTGATTCTCCACACAGCTCTCCTGACGGACCAAACAGTATCTGCATATTATAAGAGAAGGCCCAAAGGAAAGGAAGAGGGCAACACATTAAAACAGAAATTGTGATTTTCCAGATGAGTTTGCCCTCAGCATTCAACCAGCATACACTCACCAGAGCTACGATGCATTCGGAAATGATTCAGACCCCTTGACTTTTTCTACATTTTCTAACATTACAGCCTTATTCTCAAACAGATAAATAGTTATTTTCCCCTCATCAATCTACACACAACACAAAACCCCATAATTAAATAGCAAAACCAGGTTTTTATATTTTTTTGCAAATTTATTTTATTTAAATAACTGAAATATCACATTTACATAAGTATTCAGACACTTTACTCAGTACTTTGTTGACGCACCTTTGGCAGTGATTACAGCATCGAGTGTTCTTGGGAATGACGCTACAATACACCTGTATTTGGGGAGTTTTTCACATTCTTCTCTGCAGATCCTCTCAAACTCTGTCAGGTTCGATGGGGAGCGTCGCTGCATCTATTTTCAGGCCTCTCCAGAGATGTTCGATTGGGTTCAAGTTCGGGCTCTGACTGGGCCACTCAATGACATTCAGGGTCTTGTCCTGAAGCCACTCCTGCGCTGTCTTCTTAGGGTCGTTGTCCTGTTGGAAGGTGAAGCTTTGCCCCAGTCTGAGGTCCTGAATGCTCTGGAGCAGGTTTTCATCTGGGAACTCGCTGTACTTTACCATTCATCTTTGCCTCGATCCTGACTAGTCTACCATTCCCTGCCACTAAAAAACAGCATGATGCTACCACCACCATGCTTCACCGTAGGGATGGTGCCAGGTTTCCTCCAGATGTGGCGTTTGGCATTCAGGCCAAAGAGTTCAATCTTGGTTTCATCAGACCAGAGAATCGGGTGTCTCATGGTCTGAGAGTCCTTTAGATGCCTTTTGGAAAACTCCAAGTGGGCTGCCATATGCCTTTTACTGAGCAGTGGCTTCTGTCTGTACACTCTACCATAAAGGCCTGATTGGTGGAGTGCTGCAGATATGGTTGTCCTTCTGGAAGGTTCACCCATCTCCACAGAGAATCTCTGGAGCTCTGTCAGAGTGACCATCGGGTTCTTGGTCACCTCCCTGACCAAGGTCCTTCTCCCCTATTGCTCAGTTTGGCCGCCGGCCAGCTCTAGGCAGACAAGTCGTGGTCTTGGTTCTTCCATTTAAGAATGATGGAGGCCATTGTGTTCTTGGGGACCTTCAATTCTGCAGAAATGTTTTGGTACCCTTCCCCAGGTCTGTGCCTCGACACAATCCTGACTCTGAGCTCTACGGACAATTCCTTCAACCTTATGGCTTGGTTTTTGCTCTGACATGCACTGTCAACTGTGGGACCTTATATAGACAGGTGTGTGCCTTGCCAAATCATGTCCAATCAATTGAATATACAACAGCTGGACTCCAATCAAATTGTAGTAATAACTCAAGGATGATCAATGGAAACAGGATCCATCTGAGCTCCATTTCAAAGGGTCTGAATACTTATGCAAACAAGGTAGTTCGCTTCTAGGAAACATTTCTAAAAACCTGTTTTTGCTTTGTCATTATGGGGTATTGTGTGTAGATTGACGAGGAACATGTTTTCTTTAAGCAATTTTAGAATAAGGCTGTAACAAAATGTGGAAAAGGTCAAAGGGCCAGGATACTTTCCGAAAGCACTGTATGTAAGCCAACGAATAGCCTTCACAAATCTGTCTGCTTAAATACATTTGTAGTTTAAATGCAAAGAAAGACTATCCTTGATTCCTGCTAAATGGTTAGAGGGAAATAATCTGTACAGGCCCTGGAGATGGGATGCAGGGGTTGTCTTGTGTCAAGTTACGTATGGTAGGAGTCAGTAGAGCTCTGTGTTATTGTTGGTGTTTCTGTTAACCTCAGGACGACTGGCGTAATGTTGTGTTATGTCTCATGTCCAAACAATCATGTTGTTGTGCTCCAAGTAGTGTCGAACAGCCTGGGTAAAAGAAAACAAGGTTATTGTTGAAACAGGAGAGGAAGAGGAGAGAGGGCATCCGTTGATTATCACTGAAAATGGCACTCTTTATTAATCTAGTACACATGCCAGTCTATAATGCTCATTGGTTTTGGCAGGGAGAGACATCAGACAACAACTACATTGTGTTTGGATGACTACAAGCTATATTGTTTATAGTCTGATCAATTAGAAAACGAACCCTTCATTGTCATCCGGCATAATAAGAATAGGAAACAGAAACAGCAGATGTTTCTTAGTGATGATTATATTGCTTTCATTTTTGTGCAAATGTACAAGATGATTTACAAGCAGCCAACCATGGAGGGTCTGTAAAAATCAATAGCATCATTACATGAGCGGGCTGTCAGCACTCAGCACACTGATTAAATGTCTTGCATGCCAATCCTCCTTTTGGATCATGCACGACAATACCAGGTTGATTATCAAGGTAATCATACACCCTGGTAATCATACACCCTGTGATGTCATGAAGAAACAAATGCAATGTGTAAATGTTCTATAGATTTATTTCCTCATATGACACCTTATTATCTTATTAGATGCAGAGATTCTTTGGCCAGATCAAGCTTAGGCAGCGCTACAGATGGGGACTTGGCAGGGAAATCCCTGATTGACAGCTTCAAGGGTTGAAGGATTTAGGCTACCCTCTAATCTGTTCAGTAGCTGTCGATCAGTAATCACCTTTCCTCACATACGCTTGCCCACTCACACATGTGCCTCCCTTTTTCCAGAGAAAAAGCACAGAGCCTTGGTGAGAGAAGCTTGGTAGTGAATGAAAGACAATGGGACAAAGAATGGAGGAAGGATGGGAGAAGACAGGGGTGGAAAACAAAAAAGGAGGAGGCGCCAACAGACTCAATGAGCGTGTGTTAGTCTATAGCAGGGAGATAGATGTGTATGGGATTTTTCCTCTAATATCTGAAACAGGTTTCCCTAGACAGGGGTGATACCTTTACCAGCATGCAGCATCCCCTGACAATTACTCTTGCTGAGAAATGTCATGTCAGGGCAGCCAGATGAGGTTTTAAATGACTGTCACGTCCTCCTCTATTTCAAATGGCCTCGTGTTATGGCATCCTATAGCCATTTATTTTATTTACGGCTTCTGCTTCCGGCTGCTTTCCTTTATGGGGCCAGAATATAAACTTGATCAAAACAGGGGGGCAGCTTTGGCCTTGTCGTGGTGGGGCCAGTTTATTCATTTGTATTTCACCTTTATTTAAGCAGGGAGTCACCATTGAGACCAGGGATCTCTTTCACAAGGGAGCCTTGCATACACAACATAAAAAATGTAATACAATATAAACCAGTAAAACACAAATATTCAAGAAAAACTGTTACCTTCCTCAATAAGTAGGTCCCCAATCAATATTTTTAAATCGCCTGAGCAACACCATAACATCCAAATGTAATGTTTTTTGTCATTTGTTCCAGCAATGAGGTACTTCAAAACTAAAAGCGGAGATACCTAGTTTGGTGGAGACCCAAGGAACCTCAAGAGTTAACCAACCTCGTGAACAAGTTTTCATGTTTTTCTACAGGCGATTTTGTGAGAAGACCGATTGTCTGGATGTCTCATGGTCTGCCAAACACCACTCCAGCTCTGTCACCTTTCACAGCAGAAGCGGAGGTGCGACATCGGTGGATGCGGTGGATTGAGACACATCCAATGCAGATATCTCTTGCTTAAACTGACAGATGCTTATAGGGATTTGTATTAGTATGCTGATTAGAGTTCAGCGGGGCGCGGACATTGACTCTAGGGGGTTAACAGTTAGGTAAGGTGGAACCTTGTGTTGTCGAGCTTTGAAAACAAAAAAGGGAACAATGCAGTGATCTATGGGACTTTAATCAGGAGTGTGATGCTGTGGTACTAACATAGGCACAAGGACACTGGAATGGATAAAACACTGTGCCGCTCCTCCACCCAACCTCTGATTGAGTATTTAAAAATGTATTAAGCTTTAATGAGCACTGGGCATTTCCTCTGCCAGGAACAGGAGAGAATCTGGAGAATCTGGGAAGAACATCAGAATTGATGAAAAATAGCCTAGTTAATGTGGACTTGCTGTTGGAAGGAGTTTGAACAGGAAGAGGAGTGGTTTAATAGGACCATGTTGGTGGAGAGTAGGGGGAGATCGTAGACCAATCGAAGACACCTATAAAGGCTTGGTGGAATGCCACTTTGGGTGTGAGAGGGGCATTAGACCACTAAGACCACATATTACTAACAATAAGAAACTGGAGGGGGGCACAGAGAATGAAGTCCTGAGGCTTATAGAAAGGATCTGAACATAAAAAAATAAATATATATATTTAACCTTTATGACTTGCCTGGTTAAGAACAAATTCTTACTTACAATGACGACCTACCCCGGCCAAACCCGGAGGACGCTGGGCCAATTGTGCGCCACCCTATGGGACTCCCAATCACGGCCGGATGTGATGCAGCCTGGATTTGAACCAGGTACTGCAGTGACGCCTCTTGCACTGAGACGCAGTGTCTTAGACTGCGTCACTCGGGAGCCCAAAAAAGAAATATGTACATAGGACATAACACAAGGCATCTCTGAGAGACACAAAACAGCAGTCCCATTGTGATCAGTGGGTTTTTCAGAGACCCTATGCTAAACAGAACACCCAAAGAGGGGAAACACACACACGCACAGCGTTTAGTTCAGTGTGTGTGTGTGTATTGGATTAATGCAGAAGACACATTTCCATCAGGTATGTCCTTCAGTGATCGGAAAAATGCTACTTAAAACCCAAAGACATGGGAGATGTTAAGGCCGAACTTTACAGCCCCTGAAACCTTTGTGTGATGCCTCCCCTCTCCTCTCTCCTCTCGTATTCTTCTCTGCTCTCACCAACTTTAATTTTGTCAGTAAGGCCTCTGTGCTGCCTACTATATATAATGCCTACATAACTCTCTTTTCGGGTTAGCGTTGTGCAATAATGTATTGTAAGTGTGTGAACATGCTGCAAGCTAATTCTCCCCTTCCTTTTTTTGCTATGTGTTTACTCGTCTCACAGACGTTTGTTCTTTAGCTGCCGGGCTATCTGCCACCGGGCTGTTTAGTAGGATTAAATCTCCATGATCTCCACAGCAACTGATGCACAGCGAAAGGAGAAACATGACTGATAGTGAACCAGTGGGGGCTCTTTTGTTTCCTGCACTCATTTACTCTCATACGCCAAACATTGCGCAAAACCCAGAGAAAAAGGAACAGCAAATTATGCCGCTTAACGTTTTGGTCCTCCTTTTCAAAATGGTTTGCCAGCAGAAGCCTTATATCAATAGCACAGATTTGAATGGATTAGTAAATACAGTGTCTTTCCTAACATTCTTGTAGTTCTGGATATCATTAGTCTTACTAAGCCTATTTTTTGCCTTGGATTAATACTGCCCCTTGGAAACCCTATTAATTTATGGAGTATGTATCATCCTTGGGTGCTGGTAGTTATATATTGATAAATACTGTAGATGGCTAACTGCAGAGAAACAAATAGGTCTCTGTATTGAATACTGGGAAATGTCCTCTTGTGGCGTTTTACAAGGGAACTAAACTCCATGCAGTATAAACTTGGCAAAAAAACAACAACCATAAGCTAGGCACAGATGAAACAATTAATATCTCACCTATGTGTATTTCCGCATCAGCAGGGGTCTATAATTTTCCCACACATCCCTGTCTCTGACATATCCCACACCTTATCACTGACAGATTCCAAAATAGCATCATGCCAGCCTGCTTCTGCATTATCACTCCTAAGCTTGCAGAAAGCTTTACAGCTACCACATACATCTATGAACGTCTATGCTTCGCTGTTAATCTCCTGAATGCAGTGACTCAGGACGGAGAACTTTGTTCAACTGTACACTTTTCTGGCCGTCAAGTGGTCTCTGTGGCACATCAACAATAACAAGATCACAATGCCATAATAACCCATTTTTGGGGTACACAATAGCTTGCCTGGTTCATGTTCATAACATATACCCCTCTGTGCGTGTTGATTTTGCCTACGAGAATACCAATATGTTGCCATGTCTAATTTCAGACCGATAACCCTTCACTTACAATGTGCCGTTGGAAAGATTGGTACGGCAGACCCAGATATTTGTGTGTGAAATAAAGAGGTGTGAATACAGAAGGGTAATGCGTGCTTGGCGATAACGGGGGTAAAGTACATGGAAGCTACTGCTTTGATGTTGTGTGCTCTGCGCAATACCGCTTTGATCTCATAAGGTGAACAGTCTGGAGCGGGCTGTCCGTGTATTACCTACTGCTTAGGGGTGTACCTCATACACACTAACAGAGAGAGTATCAATCTGAACAAGACCACTCCTATTTTAAAAACGGTTGTTTACCTAAAAGAAATCCCCTGTCAGACTAAAGAAAGTCATCCTTACACTAACAGGTCAATGAATACACAAACACATCCAAAGTTGTGTCTTAGGCCTTCATTTCCACTGTAAAATGAGAAAAGGGTCAAAGCTATCAAATTCCACTCCAGTAATTCTGATAAATGTAGTCACGTCATGTGAGATAATGTCCTTATTCTCATTTTTCCGTAAACATGGCAGCTGATGGAGAAGATGGCCAGATGTGCTGGGCCCTCGCTACCCCATGTCCAGACACACGTGGCTGCCCTATAGCAATGGAGTGGTGGGGATAGAGGTGGGGAGAGGAGGGGTGCTGTGTGTGTGTGTCTGCATAGCCGCAAGGGGCCGCAACAAGGAAATGATGCAATTGCACAAGGATCTGTGCCGAAGCACCATCCACAGACCGGCACCTGGCTACCGGCTTACTAAAAATGAGTTTTAGCCGCCAATCACACTGTGACCAAATGCATATGTCAATAAAAGCATTATAAAGTATGAATGCTTACTTGTCGCAGACATCACATCCACATCCACTAAGAGAAAGTTTCGGTTTTGGAAGTATTTATGTCTTATTCATATCAGACCATGCAGCCTTTATTCATGTATCGTCTTGGAAGACTATAAATAACCCTGACTGTTCTTCTGCCTCTGTGCCTGCTCCTTACCCAAGCCCTGTAGACAATGGGCATCCTTATCAAGTCCTGAAAAGCCACGTTTAAGGATATCCTGTTGATTAGGAGGCACAGAGGAGTCATATGATAACCTCTAGAACATAGGAGTATCTTAAATAACTCTCACGACGCTCCCATAACTGCACTAATTGTAAGTGGCTCCGGATAAGAGCGTCTGCTAAATGACTAAAATGTCGTATGTAATGTTAATGTAAAACCTTGTCATCACCATCCTTACATGAAAAAAAAAAGTTAAATAAGGTGACCAAGTAATGGCATGGTAGGACTTCTCGGAAGCATCATTGTGATACTGTACTTTCTCCATAGTTTAGATTAGAACACCTATTAAAAAGCATGTGGAATTGCGGCCCCCAGACCGAGGGCCATGGTACTGCCTGCTGGGTAAGTGCTAGGTAGAGAAAGAAAAGTGCAGCGGTGCTGTGAAAAGACAGCTGAGACCTGTCAGGAAGAACAAAAAACAACACAGGGTAGAAAAGTGTTGCTTTTTTTCCTGTCGTCCTAATTCCTCCTGATTATGAATCGCACTTTCAGACACCTACCCAAGAAATTCAAAATGGCAAACCAATTTTGTAATTTGTCACACAGGATGGCTTCTCCCTGTAAATGAAGAGTTTTTTTTTTTCTAAAACAATATATCGACTATTTGTTTTCATATGAAATAATGACTTAAGTGGGCGGGTGCGGGACCTTCAAATGTTTTATTCATAGATTTTAGATGTGTATGAAAACATGTTTTTTTGCATAATGCTATATATACATTGTTTCGCTGGACTGGAATGTTTGTATCCTGTATATTTGACTGTGATATGTGGTTGTCTCACCTTGCTATCTTAAGATGGATGCATTTACTGTAAGTCATTCTGCATAAGATCATCTGCTAAATGACAATAAAAGTCAAATGCTAATTTTTCACATACACGATAACCCGAAAACTGTAATGTATATGGTAATTTGAGGTATTATCAACAGTAAACTTACACAACCATTCAAAAGTTTGGGGTCACTTAGAAATGTCCTTGTTTTTGAAAGAAAAGCAATTTCTTTCCATTAAAATAACATCAATTGATCAGAAATACAGTGTAGACATTGTAAATGAATATTGTAGCTGGAAACGGAGGCCAGAGGCAGAGGCCCATTATCAGCAAACATTACTAATGTGTTCCAATGGCACGTTGTGTTAGCTAATCGAAGTTGATCATTTTAAAAGGCTAATTGATCATTAGAAAACGCTTTTGCAATCATGTTAGCCCAGCTGAAAACTGTTGTTCTGATTAAAGAAGCAATGAAACTGGCCTTCTTTAGACTAGTTGAGTATCTGGAGCATCAGCATTTGTGGGTTCAATTACAGGCTCAAGATGGCCAGAAACAAAGAGCTTTCTTCTGAAACTCGTCAGTCTATTCTTGTTCTGAGAAATTAAGGCTATTCCATGTGAGAAATTGCCAAGAAACTTAAGATCTCATACAACGCTGTGTACTACTCCCTTCACAGTACGAAAACTGGCTCTAACCAAGATAGAAAGAAGAATGGGAGGCCCCGGTGCACAACTGAGCAAGAGGACAAGTCAATTAGAGTGTCTAGTTTGAGAAACAGATGCCTCACAAGTCCTCAACTGGCAGCTTCATAAAATAGTAGCTGCAAAACACCAGTCTCAATGTCAACTGTGAAGAGCCAACTCCGGGATGCTGGCCTTCTAGGCAGAGTTGCAAAGAAAAAGCCATATCTCAGACTGGCCGATTAAAAAAAAAAAAGATTAAGATGGGCAAAAGAACACAGACACTGGACAGAGTATTTTCACTCCACAAAATACAGTGCCGTATCTTTGTAGCTCCAAAAACTTTTTGACCACTAGTGGGTGCATGGTATTGCTGTTCCATGCTCATTAACATATTTTGAGGTGTGCCTTGCAAGAGGCTATTTGTTACACCCGTGAGAATCTACTCAATGTTATGCAACATGGTAGGGGGCAAGTCCATCAGTAACATAAAGATGTTATTGAATAATTCATCAACAGAATAATGTGTTATCCTGGTCCGTGAAGCCATTTTAATGACTTCTTTCAGCAAAGGTAGGCTGTATTCCATTGTACTGTATCGTGCCTACCGCTTGTTTTTAAATCCTGCAGAGTTTCTCTAAAGCTGAGGATTATTATTAACAAAGAAGTTGAGGAGATGTAAATGAAAAGCCTCTAATTTCTTCAGTCCAATAGAAATTGGTCCTGTTGGGCAAACCTTGCTGCTCTTTCATGCCTTCCTCATGTCACCATGGCAACACACCAACCCCTGCAGGCGTCTGCCAAACTGACAGTCCATGTAACAGAGAGCGCACACACACCAATTCACCCACCAACCCATCCACCCACACACACAGAAGTACACACGCACACACTTGGGTGCACCATGCACACACCCACACATGTACACACACCCACACATGTACACACACCCTCATATAGTCGTGTAGTCGATCGATAGTTGTGTCATTAATTGTGCAGTTTTATGTGAAGTTATTTTAGTGATAGCACATCAGCTTTGGGATTTGTCATATATTTGTAATAAAGCCAGTATTTGCTATATTCTTAAACCAGGGCTAATTTGCAATAATTCCAGAGACGTAAATGGCCGTAGGCAATGCACATCTTGCGATGCAGATCTGGCTAATGGCTTTATGTTGAGATAGAATCAGGCCTTGGGGGTAGGATCACACAGAGAGGAAGCCGATCACAAGCCCTTCCCTACGGGGCGTAACGGCATTTTCCACGGATGAACTGGGCTGTCGCTGCGCTTTTAGGAAACTTGAGACAACGACACACTCAATGTGACAGTCTACCACCTTCTGCAGTAGGTCTACAAATTGTGAACTGCCATCCTGCCTGCCAACCACTTCTTAGGAGATGTTCAAATTCCCCCTGCATAAAGATTCTGCACAACGGATGCTTAGAAAGTGAAAATGTCGGTGACTATCAATTATAATTTCTGGGTAGATTAAGTTGCAAAATAAAGTTTTTCATGTGTGACAGTAATTTGCCATAATTAGACTGATGATGGCAGTAGTAGCAGTTGCATCTAGAAAGATTTTTTGTTAAAAATATGAACAATTGAATACAGCCACAGTATTTATGCAGCATTAGGGCATATAATGCCTTCCGGGTCCATTTTAGCAGTTTTCCAATTCACTTGAGCTCAAGACAGCTTTTGTCTCATTCACACATTGAAAGAGCTCTCCGATGACCTAGCTCACTAATGAAAATACTAATTGGAGTGTGAAACAAAAACAACTTTAAAAAAAAAAATTTTGCAGATGATTTCACTTGTACATGCTTAGTAGAGTAAAGCAAATGCTAGACATTTATGCACACATATACGATTGTTTTGTAATGATTCTGATATATGCTTCTTTTGTTGACTTCATAATCAACTGGAGTAAAATACATTGGCTGTCATTGAAAATATTCTAGACCTTCTAGAAATAGCCGGAATTGTGCCAAGTTAGTGTCAGAATTGTGAACAGCCGTGTGAATCATGATATCTGCAAATACAGCTCCCTGCCAAACTACTCACACATAATACATAAACACGACCACTTACCCACACCTTCACACACACGCACAGAGACATACACACATGAACAGCGACATTCACACACATGCACAGAGACATTGACACACAAGCACAATCACAGGTCTTAGGCCCCTCCACTGTGCCAGAGATTAAAATGATCTTCGCTCGTTAAATTAACGGTCCCTAGTGCAGTCTAATTAGCATGAAATAGGACACCAAATCCAGCACAGGAGGCTTGTTATTTAAGGATAAAGCGCATCTCTCATTTGAATGCATTTTTCATAAGCTGTGCTAATTAAGTTTCATTAGCATTATTAATTAAACATGAAAAGTTCCTCATTCCCCCTCTACGTCTGTGTCTGCTTCAGAACGGCACTGAGTGACAGCTCTCACTGGAGCACCGTTGAAACTCACCCTCAAACAAGGCATGTTATCATGCCTCAAAGACTACATGGAGTTGTGAATTGATCAAAAAAACGAATTTAGCTATAACTATTTAACAGTTTGACTCCCATTGTCAGTATAATCAAGGCAACGTTAGATTGGGAGCAACCATTTTAAACTCTAACTGTACAACATCCACCAACAAAATATCCCAATAGGTGGTCTGGGACTCCAGCAGTGAATCACAAAAGACTGGCAGTCAAAGGAGTGCTGGTTTATAGCCCAAGGGTTTACTGAGGACAGCTCTGAAATCCACAATTATTCACTTTCAGTCAAATTGTGAAGTGCCATCATCCTCATCCAATCTCAATAAAGCCTCTCTAATTCCACTTTTCTGTAACTTGTGAAGCATATAGAAGTGTTGAACCAGTTCGGCACACTGAGGGAGAACACTGTAGCCTGGCACTTGGCAGTATAGCCTTGCACTTGGCAGTATAGCCTGGCACTTGGCAGTATAGCCTGGCACTTGGATTTGATTTGTCTTCTAGAAGTTGCAAGTTGGCTTGACTTGGGCCAGCTGATGTCAGCGCTGATACAGACATCTCAGGCCTCATCTTTGAACCGGACAGGACTAAGTGAAAAAAATATATATTGTGCATCTTTGCCATCTACAGTACTTGCTCTCCCTGCCTGGGATGTGCGTTGGCATTTCCCATTCCTGTCGTCTACCAAACCAGCTTGCTGCTCTGAGCCTATCATCACATGAGCACTATGCAGCATTCTTGAGACATTTGTTGGATCTGAGGAGCTCGGAAATGACAACTCACACCATACTGGTTGGTTGAAATTTCAAAGAATGTTTAAATTGATCAGCAAAGCCCTTTCAGTGAGTAAAATGTCGATAGGTTTGCTGCTGGCTGGGATTTGCATTTTTTATGACTTAACACAAATTGACCTTTCGGAGTGAAACTCTTGCAAAGGAGTCAAGCAGTTTTACACAAAATATTCAAACACACACGCACACATTAGCAGTTATTTTAACACATTGTTGTCAGGTGGTCCTCAAGGACAAGAGATCCCAAAGGTGAGCCAGCTCTAATTAAAATGTGGAGGCCAGATGTTTTGCCTTCTCTGTGTCGTTTCCCAAACGCCTCCCCCTTGGCAGCCTAAAGCTTCTCCGTCAGTGAGAGATGTATTTGGATGCAGAATAAAGCAACACAACCGGCTTTCATTTTCAGCCAACAGATATTCTGATACACTCTACTTGGGGAAAAAGACAATGCCTCTGCATAAGCTATGTCAACATATAGGCCCATTCATCCTCTCCATGCTATTGACCTCTCAGACTTCACAATAAGCAGCAGCCTGTAGAGACACAGGCTGTGAACAGAGCTGCTTTCATTGCATCACACAGGGTATACTTCTGTTACTTGGAATTGAAGAACATGGGAAATGAAAGATTGAGTTTATAAGCATTTCGATGTTATGGCACTGTAGAGCGTATGTGTCGTTATGTGGCTGTCTAGTGTTCACTAAGAGTACAGAGAGTCTCTAGGTCTGTAGTGAACTGTGTGTTGATGGCTTACTCTTGGTGCTGAGAGGGCGCCTTTGGGGAGATGCGAGGGGGGTGAGAAGAAAGTTCTACACTGAGCGGTCTGACTGCTGAGATGTGTGTTTCCATCTTAATCAACGGGCTCTATCGCATCAACAACCACATGAATGTTTTCCACTTTGGCTCCCTGTTTATTGTCAAGCACATCATTGATTAGAGTTGTCGGACTTAATGACGGAACATTCTTCTCATGACGCACGAGGTAAAGACAGATGGATTCGCAAATGATCTGACATACCTACAGTATTCCAGCGTCTGGTCATTACAGACCATTAACCTCTGTCAAACGGAACCTCCTTCTCGTACATAGTAAGTTGTAAACCTATTTGAGAAAGACTAGTGCACAGTGAGGTGCTATTTGCATATTCATCATACAGTACATATATTTCCATGTTTGATTTAGTACTGTACAAGAATAATTTAAGATATTGAACAGCAGTTATTTTACTCTCAAATGCACTTTTATGAAGCATGCAGTAATGTAAAGTGCAAACAGCTTTCAAATGTGCCCAGGTCCTTGAATCCATCCAATAAAATGATTTGCATGCATAATTAAATAGCATTAATTATACTGTATCTCTCCTTTCAGGATTACCTACCCGTGGCTTACAGTCAGAGCGTCAACAAGAGGTAGGGCGCTACCTGAACTAAGTCTGGTGATAGGGCCAGTATTAGGATTAGTTTAGGGGTGCAGCTATACTATCTCTCTGGTACACTCTCTCTCACTTGACTTGTCTTGCCGTCATTAGGAACAACACTCTAACTCAATTTAAATCACTCCGTTTCACTTTCCACTGCGTGCTCTAACACTCAAAGACTATCTTAATCACTGTCTTTCTCTGCCAGTGTGTCCCTCGCTCGCTCAAAGATGTATCAATCATCCTCTCCTCCAGTCTCTCCATGACTTACTCTTCTCTACGCCATACCTATGAAGTATAGCACAGCATTTATCATTCCTATATTCATTGACATCTATCTCCATCTCAGATCATGTAAAGCAGCCACAAAATCACCTACCACATCGAAGTGAAGTGAGCTGTCTTTGTCACTAAAACTGTTTTATAATGTGTAATAATGTATATCCCATCAGACAGTGTCACAGCCAGAAGAGCTGTGGTCTCTTCAAAACCAGACTATTTTACAAAATATGATCAGATCTTCAGGAATTATTAAAAGACAGAGGAGAAAACTCACAGAATATCAGGGGAGCTTATAATAACAAAATGTAGAAAACTCATTGAACCTTTATAACCTAACGGATTTGTAACTGCATTACTTTTTACCACAAAATATAGCCTTTTTTTATGAAGTGTTAAACCTCAAAGATGATTCTGACCTTACCAGAAAATAATTATTTCCATACATCACAAAATAATAGGTCCACTATTTATCCCCATTTTTGAGGCATTCTGGGAAAGGAGAGTTTATCCTTTGATAATTAGAGTCTCTCAGTGAGGAGCTTAAAAATAAACAGAGGTGTTAGTTATGTGTGAAGAAATAATTCCATGCTTTGATAACAACAGGACACCCTCAAGCTGAGAAACAGTAGTGTAATACAGCTAATTAAGAAAGGAATTGGCTGAAAAGCAAGGCTATTTTTCCACATTATGCATAGATTTATTTATGAGTGCATGGACTACATTTGCAGTGGGCAAATTTTTTTATTGGGATACCAACATATGATACCAACACTGCATTCAATTACCACAATAGGGTAATGATATATTGTGCCTTCGTTTTGCCACATATTTGTGTCCATGACAGCCTAATTCCTGAAGTCAACACACAGTGTCCTTTTTCTGTGGTGCTGTTGTTGTTATTTGCAGGTTCTCTTGAGTTAATCATCCATGTGAAGAATACCAATCAACCAGCCACAATCTCGTACCCCTTACTGGACCTTCAGCAACACTTCACACACGGACATCATCCAAAACCTCTCTAACACCTCCACACCAACACGTCATGAGAAAACTTCACAGCCTTAAGGTTGAAACACCCATTAGATGCCACTTCCCTGACATTTCATCCACCCAGTACATACATCCCAACTCAGCTGACCTGACAGCTCTGCTTGCCCACTTCACAGCCACATGCCTTACAGCAACACCAGCCCAAAAACCCCAGACTCCTACCGCCGAGCCCCGGCCCCGCTGATATTCTCTCCACTAAGATGCAATACATCTCCATTAGGGAGAGAGATGAGAGATGCATTAGGCAGCTGTTTAATTCATTTACACGTTTTCCCATAATCCTAAACAAGACCATCTCCATTTCCCCGCGACTCTCCATGAACAGGAACACCACTTTAGAGGAAAATGACTCAAGTGTTGAACAGTCAAGTACCTGCCTGCAGCGCACTTCTTCCAGTCTTTTGTACCTTGATTTCACCCTGACATTAATCTGCATGAAGGCACAGGGAAAATGAGCGACAGCGAGACATAGAATTCACAGAAAGGCGTTTCCGTTAACGTCCTTAACACTACTGACGCTCGGAGTACCTCATTTCTATACACAAGCATGCATGCATCAACTCATGATGGCCACATATGCCTTTGAATATCCCCAAGACTTAATGGTTGAATCAATGGATGGCATTCATCTAGCTGAGCAAGCCAAGTAAATAAATGTAGGATCTTTTAACTAAAAACCACCAGGACAGAGTTGGTACGTGGGTAGCATTAATCCTTCACGCCCTCAAACAGTGTTAGACAAGTGTGAATGTCTATACACACTGAGGATACCAAACATTAGGAAGACCCCCCCCCCCCTACTATGTTCTTAATGTTTTATTCACTCAGTGTATTTACCACCATCACAACATATCTTTTCACCATGCCCTCACACACTCTTACCCACATACAGACTCACCTCAGACCCCAACATCCACACACCCTTACCCACATACAGACTCACCTCAGACCCCGACATCCACACACCCTTACCCACATACAGACTCACCTCAGACCCCAACATCCACACACCCTTACCCACATACAGACTCACCTCAGACCCCGACATCCACACACCCTTACCCACATACAGACTCACCTCAGACCCCAACATCCACACACCCTTACCCACATACAGACTCACCTCAGACCCCGACATCCACACACTCTTACCCACAAACAGACTCACCTCAGACCCTGACATCCACACACTCTTACCCACAAACAGACTCACCTCAGACTCCGACATCCACACACCCTTACCCACAAACAGACTCACCTCAGACCCCAACATCCACACACTCTTACCCACAAACAGACTCACCTCAGACCCCGACATCCACACACCCTTACCCACATACAGACTCACCTCAGACCCCAACATCCACACACCCTTACCCACATACAGACTCACCTCAGACTCCGACATCCACACACTCTTACCCACATACAGACTCACCTCAGACCCCAACATCCACACACCCTTACCCACATACAGACTCACCTCAGACCCCGACATCCACACACCCTTACCCACATACAGACTCACCTCAGACCCCAACCATCCACACACCCTTACCCACATACAGACTCACCTCAGACCCCAACCATCCACACACCCTTACCCACATATAGACTCACCTCAGACCCCAACATCCACACACCCTTACCCACATACAGACTCACCTCAGACCCCAACATCCACACACCCTTACCCACATACAGACTCACCTCAGACCCCAACATCCACACACCCTTACCCACATACAGACTCACCTCAGACCCCAACCATCCACACACCCTTACCCACATACAGACTCACCTCAGACCCCAACATCCACACACCCTTACCCACATACAGACTCACCTCAGACCCCAACCATCCACACACCCTTACCCACATACAGACTCACCTCAGACCCCAACCATCCACACACCCTTACCCACATATAGACTCACCTCAGACCCCAACATCCACACACCCTTACCCACATACAGACTCACCTCAGACCCCAACATCCACACACCCTTACCCACATACAGACTCACCTCAGACCCCAACCATCCACACACCCTTACCCACATACAGACTCACCTCAGACCCCAACCATCCACACACCCTTACCCACATACAGACTCACCTCAGACCCCAACATCCACACACCCTTACCCACATACAGACTCACCTCAGACCCCAACCATCCACACACCCTTACCCACATACAGACTCACCTCAGACCCCAACCATCCACACACCCTTACCCACATACAGACTCACCTGAGACCCCGACATCCACACACCCTTACCCACATACAGACTCACCTCAGACCCCGACATCCACACACCCTTACCCACATACAGACTCACCTCAGACCCCGACATCCACACACCCTTACACACATACAGACTCACCTCAGACCCCAACCATCCACACACCCTTACCCACATACAGACTCACCTCAGACCCCAACCATCCACACACCCTTACCCACAAACAAACTCACCTCAGACCCCAACATCCATACACCCTTACCCACAAACAGACTCACCTCAGACTCCGACATCCACACACCCTTACCCACAAACAGACTCACCTCAGACCCCAACATCCACACACGCTTACCCACATACAGACTCACCTCAGACCCCGACATCCACACACTCTTACCCACAAACAGACTCACCTCAGACCCTGACATCCACACACTCTTACCCACAAACAGACTCACCTCAGACTCCGACATCCACACACCCTTACCCACATACAGACTCACCTCAGACTCCGACATCCACACACCCTTACCCACATACAGACTCACCTCAGACTCCGACATCCACACACCCTTACCCACATACAGACTCACCTCAGACCCCAACCATCCACACACCCTTACCCACATACAGACTCACCTCAGACCCCAACCATCCACACACCCTTACCCACAAACAGACTCACCTCAGACCCCAACATCCACACACCCTTACCCACATACAGACTCACCTCAGACCCCAACCATCCACACACTCTTACCCACATACAGACTCACCTCAGACCCCAACCATCCACACACCCTTACCCACAAACAGACTCACCTCAGACCCCAACATCCACACACCCTTACCCACATACAGACTCACCTCAGACCCCAACCATCCACACACCCTTACCCACATACAGACTCACCTCAGACCCCGACCATCCACACACCCTTACCCACAAACAAACTCACCTCAGACCCCAACATCCATACACTCTTACCCACAAACAGACTCACCTCAGACTCCGACATCCACACACCCTTACCCACAAACAGACTCACCTCAGACCCCAACCATCCACACACCCTTACCCACAAACAAACTCACCTCAGACCCCAACATCCATACACTCTTACCCACAAACAGACTCACCTCAGACTCCGACATCCACACACCCTTACCCACAAACAGACTCACCTCAGACCCCAACATCCACACACCCTTACCCACATACAGACTCACCTCAGACCCCGACATCCACACACCCTTACCCACATACAGACTCACCTCAGACCCCAACCATCCACACACCCTTACCCACAAACAAACTCACCTCAGACCCCAACATCCATACACTCTTACCCACAAACAGACTCACCTCAGACTCCGACATCCACACACCCTTACCCACAAACAGACTCACCTCAGACCCCAACATCCATACACTCTTACCCACAAACAGACTCACCTCAGACTCCGACATCCACACACCCTTACCCACAAACAGACTCACCTCAGACCCCAACCATCCACACACCCTTACCCACAAACAAACTCACCTCAGACCCCAACATCCATACACTCTTACCCACAAACAGACTCACCTCAGACCCCAACCATCCACACACCCTTACCCACAAACAAACTCACCTCAGACTCCGACATCCACACACCCTTACCCACAAACAGACTCACCTCAGACCCCAACATCCACACACCCTTACCCACATACAGACTCACCTCAGACCCCGACATCCACACACCCTTACCCACAAACAGACTCACCTCAGACCCCAACATCCATACACTCTTACCCACATACAAACTCACCTCAGACCCCAACCATCCACACACCCTTACCCACAAACAGACTCACCTCAGACCCCAACATCCATACACTCTTACCCACATACAGACTCACCTCAGACTCCGACATCCACACACCCTTACCCACAAACAGATACACCTCAGATCCCAACATTCACACAAAGCTCCTACAGGGTGCGACTGTTGTCTGGACACGTGGGCGTGTCTTTCATGCTCTCTGAGAATGGGAAATAGGAAAATATGTTTTTGTATATCACATTGTTTATAAATCAATAAAAAGTTGCAGGGTTTGAAATTGGATTCTGCTTTCAGTTAAACTGAAATGAATTTGCTTTTGTTTCCCTTAGAACTCATAATGTTTCTGACGGTTAGCTGAGCACAGTGAATGAAATTACCCCTTTCATTTGATTGATATGACAACTAGCCTAAATGATATCAAGATTGAATCAAGTTTCCACTCCAGTCATTTCGGTTCTGTCAGTGTTTTGTCAGAATAATGATGAAGTGTTATCTGTGATCATAAAATCAGTGACTCGGGGAAAAAAGGCATAGCATTCAGCTCAGCAGCATCTGCATTGTGCATCAGTAGAATGGCTTTGATTAGAGTCTCATACACTTAAGTAAGTAAACACAATACATACAAATGATATATAATCACCCAAACCACTCGGGTCTAGTAATCGATTAGTGCTGTCGACCTCACTGCTGATTGCCTCTCTCCAGGCTGGGGTGAAATTTGTTTGGTCAGCATAAACACAGCACTCACCAACAGCCAGCCAAGGGTATATTAGCTAGCTTAATGTAGCCCTGACCCTGCTAAACTCCACCTGCAGAAGAATACACCCCGTCTCCACCTAGGAGTGCGTGGGTCTGTCTACATGTCTGTCTGCCTCTCTCTTGCTCTCTCTCTCTCCTTCCAACTAAAATCAATGTCAATTAAATATGTAGAGACATTTATCATCACTCACCTGACCACATAAAATATATGAGTTTGGTTCCCAGTCATTAAAAAAAGTTAGGGCCTCCCAAATGTGGCAGCGGTCTAACGCAGTGCTGGAGGCATCACTACAGATCCGGGGACTGATCCTGGGCTGTGTCGTAGCCGGCCGCGACCGGGAGACCCATGAGGCGGCGTGTAATTGGCCCAGCGCCATCCGGGTTAAAGGAGGGTTTGGCCGGCCGGGATGTCCTTGTCCCATCGTGCTCTAGCGACTCCTGTGGTGGGCCAGGCTCATGTACGCTGACACAGTCGCCAGTTGGACGCTGTTTCCTCTGACACATTGGTGCGGCTGGCTTCCGGGTTAAGCGAGCAGAGTGGCAAGAAGCAGTGCAGCTTGGCAGGGTCTATCAGGAATCAAGGTACGACCCAAGTGAAGACTGTGTGAAGTAACAATGGTTATTGTAACACCAGAGGCAGGCAAATGACAGGTCAAGGCAGGCAGGGGTTGATAATCCAGAGGTGGAGCAAAGGTACAGGACGTCAGGCAGGCTCAGGCTCAGGGTCAGGGACAGGCAGAGTTCAGTAATCCAGAGGTGGAGCAAAGGTACAGGATGGCAGGCTCAGGCTCAGGGACAGGCAGAGTGGTCAGACGGGCGAGTACAGGGTCAGGACAGGCAAGGGTCAAAAACCAGGAGAACGAGAAAAGAGAGGCAGGGAAAAGACATTCGCTCACAGGACAAACGCGGCTAAGCTTGACAAACAAGACGAACTGGCACAGACAGTTAGAAAACACAGGTATATATACCCAGAGTGGGGAAGATGGGCGACATCTGGTGGGGGGTGGAGACAAGCACACGGACAGGTGAAGCAGTTCAGGTCGTGACAGGGTGGTGTTTCGGACGACGCATGGCTCTCGACATTCGCCTCTCCCAAGTCTGTATTGGAGTTGCAGGGATGTGACAAGACTGTAACTACCAATTGATTTCATGAAATTGGGGAGAAAAAGGATTTTAAAAATTACAATAATAAAATATAAGGAATGACATACTACATCTAGTCTCTGTGTAAATGAGAATGGTTATACTGACTGTACTGAATAAAAATATAAATGCAACATGTAAAGCGTTGGGCCCATGTTTCATGAGCTGAAATTAAGTATCAAATAATTTTTCCATATGTACAAAATTGTATTTATCTCAAATTTTGTGCACACATTTGTTTACATCCCTGTTAGTGAACATTTGTCCTTTGCCAAGATAATCTACCCACCTGACAGGTGTGGGATATCCAGTAGCTGATTAAAGACCATGATTGTTACATCTTGTGCTGGGGACAATAAAAGGCCACTCTAAAATGTGCAGTTGTGTAACGCAACACAATGACACATATGTCTCAAGTTTTGAGGGAGTGTGCAATTGGCATGCTGACTGCAGGAATGTCCACCAGAGCTGTTGCCAGATAATTGAGTGTTCATTTCTCTAACATAAGATGCCTCCAACGTCGTTTCGAGAATTTGGCCATTTTACATGGCTGGGCAGGAGTGCAGGGTACATCCAACCGGCCTCACAACCACAGACCATGTGTAACCATGCCAGCCCAGGACCTCCATATCTGGCTTCTTCACCTGGGGGATCGTCTGAGACCAGCCACCCGGACAGCTGATGAAACTGACTGGTATTTCTGTTTGTAATACAGCCTTTTTTGGGGGAAAAACTAATTAGCCAGGCCCAGTGGGTGGGTGTAGGCCCAGCCATTCATAATTCGTTTTCCCCCATTCCCCATTCTCTAAATGACGTTGAAGGTGTCTTGTGGTAGAGAAATGAACACTCAATTATCTGGCAACAGCAGCTCTGATCCACCAGGTGAAGAAGCCAGATGTGGAGGTCCTGGGCTGGCATCGTTACACATGGTCTGTGGTTGTGAGGCCGGTTGGATGTACCCTGCACTCCTGCCCAGCCATGTAAAATCCATAGATTAGGGCCTAATTTATTTATTTCAATTGACTGATTACCTTACACATGTATGAACTGTAACTCAGTAAAACTTTTGAAATTGTTGGATGTTGCGTTTATATTTCTGTTCAGTGTATGTTTCTGACCTTGCGGTGACACTATAAGGTAGACAGAATGTGCCCAAAAAGAAAGTAGAAATATATTTTCAAAGGAATAGAAGATTGCATAACATGAGGGAAAATGAATATCAAGTGCAATCCATCACTCTTGTCAGGCTGGTGAGATGTTCATCCAGGGTGGAGGAATGAATTAGATTTCCAATGCAGATGGACATCGTAAAATGAGCAGCAGGAACATTTTCTGTATTTTCTGTCAATATTCATGATCGCAATGCCAGGACTGCCCAATTTCTGGGATGAAACGGTATACCTTCCCTTATCTGTCTGTTTGTGCTGCCTGTGTAAGGTTTGATGTAGGACTGCCCATTCGGGGTTGTTTGTCAGCACTCACTGTTAACCAATACGGGAAAGATTGACTGTATCCGTAGGGATGAACAGTCCCACTTACAGAGTATGCCGCCTTTATCTAGTGCAGTTTTGTCAAAACACTGTGGCACTATTGAGAGCTGTAAAAACACATCATTAGAGCCACACTGACCACAGAATTCATTTGAAAGTATAACCAACAATTGAATCTAATTTAAAGTGTGTGGGATGAGGGTCCATTAGTCGCCTATAATAAACATGAACAGATCATTAAATTAATCTCCGCTGCAAAAGAGACATTTAATTAAATGTATAATATCTGCAAACATGGGTGTCTATGGAGATTCATGACAATTTGTGGGTGAGTGGGCTGTTGTATCGTGCTTGTGTGTGTGTGCTTTTGTTTGCGTGCATGTGTGTGCACGAAAGAGAGACAACACCCACACACACAAACACACACATTAACAGAGAGACACAGAGAGAAAAGTTCATTCCTGTGTTGTGTACATGGTAAAGTCTTTGATAGTATTCCGCAGTCTGTGGATGAAGGTTTTCAGCCTTTAGTTTTCATTCCACATGAATGTCAAAATGAGGCCTGTCAACACGCATGCACGTTTATTAGCCACATTTCTTATGTAATTCATAGGTGGGTTGAATATAATTTTCTTTACCCAGATATCTGGCACAATCAATATTGCTTCCCAGCTGAAAAAAGGCTGCACGTCTCCCAGGCTGTAGAGTGTACTTTGCATGTGACATATACAGGCCTCTATAATCCCAACAATTATGCTCACATGAGAGCACAGACACCATCAAAGAGCCATTTCTCCTGTCAGAGGAGGCATGAAATCATGACACAATGACAGAATCCGTTGTTTAAGCTGCATTTTGATTTTTTTTTAAACCATTATGTAGGAAATGGCAAGTGGTGCATCTCCAGAGCTCCAAAAGGGAAATCATGCAGTCAACCTTGGAGAGTAAAAGCAATATAGCTGCCCCCCCTAATAATTATATTGCCATTTTATTTTTTTAGCTGAGAGTGATAGAGAACTCAAATGGAACATGTTGGGTTCCTTTGTGAAGAGCTGATTTGGGGTCCTGACTCTGGAGCACAGCACTGGGCAGTAAAAACCTGTCTGATGAGTCGGATTTGGTGTCTAAATGGGAAAACAATGCAGTGAGATGGGGTGGAGGTAAGGGCTGGGGGAAAGGGGGGTTGGGGGTAATGAGAAAGGGCTGTGAGACAGGCTGATAGGGCGGCTAGGAAGACTTGTGTGGGAGAAGGGTTAGAGTCTTAACACAATACTGGTAATTAGCTTCTCTTTCCTTAAGTCAGGTACATTCTCCTTTCCCCACCCAAACCTAGGCTTATCTGTAAATTAGCTTCTGAAATAACACAACATGGAACCAGATAATTAGAACAGAAGCCAATTAAACTCTTCGTAAATCAATAGAAAGAAAATGTGACATTTTCAGTTCATAATTAACAGCAGGGGAACAAAATGACAAATATCTCAGCTTTGTCCTTTTTTACAAATTCAGAGACAATAGATAACATTAGCTATTTAAATTCATTTAATTGGTATTACTGTAGTTCAGGCAAAAATACAGAAGTAGAAGTCTCTTTCACCAACGTTAGATTATGGATGTTTTGTTGATGCACAATGGATGCATTGCAATGTTTCTTTAACATACAAGTAGCAACCATAATTTAATGAACACTAAAATAGCTCCTTGGTCAATACAAGCAGTTAGTTCAGCACCATGGAGAGCTACTTTGAACTACTCTTCAATTCCGCACAAAGAACAGCAGACAAACCTTCATAGAGTTCATAAAGCATGGGCAGCAAAGAGGTGTGTACGCCTGACAGAAAGTAAGTGTGTGTGGGAGAGAGAGAGAGAGAGAGAGAGAGAGAGAGAGAGAGAGAGAGAGAGAGAGAGAGAGAGAGAGAGAGAGAGAGAGAGAGAGAGAGAGAGAAGCATCAGAAAGGCTAATTATGACTTATATCTACTCTTGATTTTAGAAAATGTATTTGATTAGAGGGAAAACAACTGGGAGATCTTGGTAGGAAAAGCTCAATAGCGTTGCACATTACTGGAGAAAGAGAGAGCCGCTTTGTGGCCTGCTGAAATGCATGATGAAAGAGGGTATTAAACTGCACACAGCAATCAGAAGGAAACAAATCGGCACACCCACAAAAGCAGAGAGTTGAGCATTTATTTTTCTCGTTAGTGCCTGGCAAATTAAATAAACCCTTCAGACCAGTGCCTTCTGAGCGCATCGGAGCCCCATTCTTATTCAACAGACGACATCTAAAGGGCTAATTACGCCAGTCCCCCAGCCTGCAGTTAGGGAGAACCTCTCCACTCACTGGGTTTTACACTGGATCTGTGACTCCGGAGTCCCCCGGGCACTGTCTCCACAGACATTAGTGCCAGAGAAGCTCTCTCTGGTCTCCGGCCCTTATTTAGGAAGCAGGGATATGTGGAGGGAAAAAAGAGCGCCCTGCTTCATATCCCTGACAACTCATTGCCACGGAAACAGCCCTGCTCTGACATCACTGCCCGGCCCCCCTCTCTGGGAGAAAAAGAGAGAAAGAGATGAAGAAAAAAAAAAAGAGTGTTGGAAAGAAAGATGAGCTGTGTTATAGAGACACTAACTCTGCCTCTAATTAAGACAATGAACTGCAGAGTGCAGAGGTATGCAATGTATTACACTCCCATCAGCCTCAGCCAGCGTTCCAGGCAATAAGATTACAATATGCTCATGGAACAGATCCGAGTAGAACTCAACCACAGACTGGTAGCTGTCATTGACTGGGACTGTGTCTCCACAGTTCAACATGAACCAGTTAATGGTATATGCATAGCCTACTTTTTTACTGAGGAGAACAGGGTCACAGAGGATCCACCAGACAGAATGGTATGGCAGTTTTACCTTGTGTGTTTTTTTCGGGCGAGACAGACAGTGCCTTATAATGCAATAGTTGTAATGCATTATGAAAGAAGACAAGACATTGTAAACGTCTCATTCAGTATGTAAATGATATTTAAGTATGGGGCATAGCCTTACTTTGGATGTGGACTTAATTCAGTACTGTAACAATACTTTTGATAATAATTAATGAGTGAATTAATTAAATAACTCTTGATATCTTGGCGAGCATTTAAGCTATTTACGTAAGTGTTTACCTCCCACCTCCCTACTGAGAGGAGGGGGTAATTAATGATCTCTCCACAGGAGACTGTGGGGATGGCAGATGGCATGGGTTACTTACAGCACACCACCACAAACATGCTCATTTGTCATATTGGGCAGAAGAGACGGGATAACGCTCCTTCACTTTTATCCTAGTATTAGTGGGATTGTAATGTTCTGAAATGTTTTGAAACACAGTTCAAGAGGTGGATTTCTAACAATGTGTTCAACCATCACTTGCAATATCCAATCATAACTCTCCCACTACGCTACTGTATTCATTGCCTGAATGAAGATAAATGTGTGACATTGATTGATTCAGCCTGTATAAAATTGAAAAACAGATTACATAATATACCAAGTTATTGTATACATTTTTGGAGAGTTAATGACAAGCATTTTTGGGTGTGTGGGTGCTGAAAATTCCCCTCCTCCGTGTTGTTCGCTGACGTAATCAGTGAGTAACGTAAACGAATACATTTCTGTATGAGGGCTGAGAAAGCCAATTATAGAAATCTGAGAAATAGAGCGTTTGGCCAAACGCAGGGCCTGGCGCGTTTCAGACGCGGGTTGGCTCGGTCATTATTCATTTCTCGAGGGAGGACAAAGAGCCAGCCGATTGAAATTCAGGAGATATAAGCTTGACCAGCGATATATATATATATATCTGTCTCTCTTCCGCTTCCTCGCGAGTAGACCGTTGTTGCCGCGTGTTCCGGTTAAAACATCGTCATAAAACGCCGAAAAGGGTTTGAACATAATACGTTACGTACAACCTTTCCCTTGCCAAGGGAATCCCATGTGCTGCATTTTCAGCCACAAATGAGGGTTTTGCTTGCATGCTAAAACTAACGAGGGGAAAAAGCCATTTTGTTTTCTTGTGCTACGTTGAAATTCCCCCGCCTTGCGGAACGGAAGTCCCGCCCCGGGTAGTTCCGTTTGAATTCAGTGTGTGAAATCATTGACCACTGTGCCCAGTATATTCGTTCATGAAGAATTATTCAGGTCACACTCAAGTCATTCCTTATGATATCCAGATGGATATCAATGCCTTATCCAATTGAACTAATAAGTGTAAATCTGGCAATTTACATTCTGAAATAGATATTTTAAATTATATCCAACTTGATGAGTTTTCTAAATAAGACATTGTAAACTTTTTCCAAACTAACCTAGATGAAGCAACTTCTCAGGTTAATTCAAGTTTAATTCCAAAGTAGCCTATACAGATCTGATTTATCATTAAATGGATCAATCAGTAAGATTTGTTTTTTGCAAAACCATTCAGTAATCCAGTACTGACAGAAGCCCCGCCCCAGCGGGAATCCCATGTGGTTTCGGTCTTAGGGTGAAGTGTACCACAGTGTTGAATGTTCCCAACATTTGATCTACTGTTTACAATTATGATATCCAATCAATGGAGATTGTATGGATTATCGTCTCATTCAATTTAATAAGTTAAATTGTTGAACATAACTTAATGTTCTTCCAATCAAATGAGAAACTTTTAAACTTCTCATATTAACCTAGATGAAGGAACTTCTCAGGTTAATTAAAGTTTAATACGCAGATAGCCTACCCAGGTAGGATTAATCATTGGCATTGATTAATTAATTCAATTTGCTTTTGCAAATTAATTCTCGTCCAACTTCCACATCACTGGTACGGTACTGATCGTTTGTCAACGTCTATAAATAGATTAAACTTGTCTTTGTAGCTTCCAATGAATTCCAAACCCAAACTTTGAAAAGAAAAATAGGAAAAATTTCTCTAAATTTTTCTAATAATGTGCAAGCTATCAAAGGAGGTGGTCACCACTCCTCCGCTAATGAGTGAACCTCCACCCATAAAATGATTGATCTCTGACCTCAGCAGCAATACCAACCCTAATTATGCTATTAGCGAAAAACAGCCGAAATTGCGAACGCTCTCCAAAATCAACCATCAAACACAGGCTTTGTGACGGTTCTCCTCACTTTTGCATTGATGTATCGCCATAGAAATGTGACATCGGTCCAATACCACAGTGCACAGCTGAAGCACATGCCAGACATGGCTAACATGAGGGGACAGGTGGAGAGCAACTATTGACAAAAGCAGGAAATTAAAACATTCTGCTAGTCGAGGAACTGCGTTTGAAATCTGAACAATTAAAAGTAATTGCAAATACTTATGACGATGAACGAGCACAAACTCTCCAGGAACAACTCGATTTAGCCAAAACTAAATACGATGTAGTCCACTCCAAACTAGATAAATACAGGTGCGTGCAATTTGATAACGTGCAGGCAGTTTTGTTGAAAGTTACTCAGAGTAACACGGTTCTACTCAAAATTCTGCAGACCAAAGACAATCAATTGATGAACACAATGACTAAGTTGGATGACAAATCAGCAGAACTCATTGAAGTCGCTGACCAAATGAATGATGAGAGAACTCGGGTGATGAAGATGGAAATCTTGATTTCTAAGCAAGAGGAAGAAATGTTATCACTGAATCTCTCACTCCGTACTCAAGACCTCTATCTGCAAACCATGACAGATAAGTTTGAGTCCGAAAAACTCACGTGTCCAAAATCAGTGCTCTAAGCGCTCAAGTGGACTCTGCAATGCAGCAGAATACCACCCTTAGGTACCATCTGGAGGAAATCCGGGATGGTCACGCTCCACAGCGTGACTACCCATTCAAGCAACCATAGCCCTGCACTCAAAGGAGTGAAGATGATAGGTTTCAGACATTGCCTCCATTAACCTGTTGCGACTCTAGGGGCAGTATTTTAATTTTTGGGGAAAAAATGTTCCCGTTTTAAACAGGATATTTTGTCAGGACAAGATGCTAGAATATGCATATAATTGACAGCTTTGGATAGAAAACAACGTTTCCAATACTGTAAATATATTGTCTGTGAGTATAACAGAACTGATGTTGCAGGCGAAAGCCTGAGAAAAATCCAATCCGGAAGTGCCCCAGGTTTTGAAAGCGCTGCGTTCCAATGAGTCCCTGTTGAGCTGTGAATGTGCCATCAACGAGCTTACACTTTCTACGTATTCCCCAAGGTGTCTACAGCATTGTGACGTAGTTTTACGCATTTATGTTGAAGAATAGCCGTAGGCGGCTACATTGCGTAAGTGTTAGTTTCAGGCGATGATTATGCTCCCGCGTGCGGGTTTGGGAGTCACAATTAAGTGTCCCTCAGTCTTCTCCTCTCGGCCATTCGGCACTGAGTAATATGGCGCCTCTTGGCCAACAAAGCCAAAGCTTGGCTTCTCCTCTTGGCCTTTCGGCCCCACTTTCCCCACAGGTGAAGCCAACCCTCTCCGCCCGCTTGCCGCGGAATACCTTGACAAACTCGTCAAGAATTTCCCCACCTTTGACCCCGTTCCAGGTTAGCCAAACAATACTGAGAGGTTCCTAGTTGACATAGAGGACGTGTTGGATGGCTACCTGAACGCTATGGGTTCTGACAGTGTTTACCTGTTGAAGCGAACGCCGAATAGACACGTGACAAGGTTCATTCGCCTACAACAGCAACACGTGCTAAATGACTACGCTAAACTTGCCACAGCTTTGAAATTAGAATTCAGTGGTTCTGCAACACGTAAACACGATAGCTCACTGGCTAACACGGTCAAACAAGCTCGGAATGAACACCCACAAGCTTACTATCATAGGCTTCGTTCAGCTTACTTTGGCCTACTCACTGAAACAGGTATGGGAGACCTGTTACCATTTAAACAAATGTTCCTGTCAAACATGTATCCCACCTTCATGACCTACTTGGGCCCTGCAGCCCACGTTGGCTTGCCTATCTTACAACTCAGAGAGTTTGCAAGCACAGCTTTTGAGGCATCAAAAGTTCACAACGCTAAGAGCCCTGACCACTCGGTTTTGAAGTTTGACCAGGAGCACTCACTCCAGTTAGAGGGTGCATTATCGCACAACAACAGTTTCTACCAGGAAACCATGATTCCAATAACCTCCACGGTCAAAATAACTGTAAAGTACGTCCCCATCAAAACGACTACCGCTACAATCGACCTGTTCACTACTTTCCTGCACCCAACCCACACAAAGTGTCAGAGCACAAGGGTAACAAAAGGTTGAAGGATGATCAAACTTAGACCAATGTTCTCCGGAAGTTCCACTATGTGAAGAACTAAAGCGAGAAACATTTGAGAAAAGGGTAAAAGATAAGTCACAAGGACTAGAGGGGGAATTACCGGACACCAGGTCCGCAGGACACCCATAGCAAGGACGTTAAAATTCAAATCTCTCCCGCTCTCATTCAAGCCCACAGGCTTTGACTATAGACTCTGATACAAAGGTTACAAAGAAAAAGGTCAAATGCTGCGTTAAAGCCAAGCCCACTCAAATTCTGAAAAGTTGATCTGCTTCCACCTTGAACAGAATTGACACATCACGTTGTTGCGAACGATCACTCCATATGTCCACTAAACACGAATCGAAACGACCATACCTGGAAACAGTCCTGGAGGACTGCTTAACTTGTCATGCGCTAATTGATTCGGGTGCGACAATATCACTCATCTCTCAAACATTGTTTGATGATCTAAAAAGGGCTTTGAAGCCAACTAAACGTTGGTTAAAAGTGTAACGATGCAACACTACACTTCGAGGGGTCACTCAGACTACCTTGCCTCTCACATTGAGAGTTATGCTGAAACTACACTTCAAGGACATATCGCTCATCTACCCTGTGTATGTTACCAGCCTCAAAACTGTACCCCTGCTACTTGAAACAGACTTGATGGATCGGTTACTCCCATTGATGGATTGGAAAACCATCCAGTTATGGTCACAGGCCACCGTTCCTTCTCCACCGACCACACTGTCATCCCCTAACGCTAGCTGCAACGCAGTCATTCACGAGGGGTATCTGTCGAATGCACCCCTTGGGAAAAAGACGTTTAGAAACCTCTTGGGGCCTAATCCGATCCAAGGAGATATTTCGATATCTCGACACATTCCATCAGCCAATCTGATTGACCATCCTTGTCATGATTTCGAAGCCAGCTGTCTCTGTGAATGAGCAACTTCCTTCCTCCTTGCAGTCGTGCAATACGGTAGTTGAGATGGACTTCTCTTGCCCTTCGGACACTTCCGCAAACACTGCGGCCGTCTCAGCAAGAAAAACATCGATGCGCAGAGTATACTCTGCTTCCGATGACACACGCTCTGTGAGGGACTGTCAACCCTGACAATGACACTAATGGAGTCAGTCCAGCAACTGACCTGATGACTCCCACTGGTGAAACACTTTGCGATATCCTCGTCTCAGTTCGGAGGTACTGAAGTGGTTGCCACACGCAGACACGGTGGTGACTGACAGACCTTTACAGCCACTGAGGGTGTTGAACCACAAACACCAGGAGATTTGTTTGAAAGGTTACAGCCACTCTCATAATAACGCGGCCACTGACAACTCGTACATAGGGTCAGAACTTTTCGCTTGGGCCTCGGATACAAACACCACCCGCTGGTGGAGGGGTCCCGAGACACAAAGGGGGGAATAGTAGCCCAGACCCATGATGAGCCTTATCGAGGCCGGTGGGGGGTTGAGACTACGGACAACACCGTAAGAGGCCGCCAGAGCATAAATCAAATCTAGTTGTAAACTCCCATTTAAGAACAATGAGGAGCAGACAGGCCCCTAGACGGGGATTATCTTAGAACACATCTAAGATAGTACTGAGGTGTACCACACTGGTCATAAAGGAAGTCCAGTGGACATGTCCACCTCCAAAACAAATGGCAACAATAATCGTTCCTTGTCATGTGTAGTAGTCACTACAAGACAACTAGTAAAATGCTCTAATCATGTATTCCTGTAGGATAACATTTCAGAATAAATCAGTAGGACAACTGGACCCCTTGAGTACCAGTACCACAGTCAGTCCAGCAACACTCAGTAAGAAGATTAGTAACCCCACAAGTTAAATTGCTATATTATAATAGCAACATAGGAGTCACTCAGAGTGCAACACGGGGAAGGGAATCTCCATTACATTCTTCCAATGGTTAACACGCGCCACTAATAAATAGAACTCTCCGTTCAGGAGAAAAGTTATTAGAAGTCATGAACCACGATCACACCACGTACGACTGGTCTAATCCTTAAAGAGTACTTCCATCATGTGGTTAGCTCCTCCGTGGATCACATAGCTATGAAGTAGACTTCTGAATACCTACCGCCACTACAATAGTGGAAGACAGTGACTGGTAGTAAAACCACTACAGACTCTCTCAACACCAATTCTGACTGACCTCCAGGCATTGACCTGAAAATTACCTGACTACGTCAGACTCATTCTGAACAAGTTGTAATCTGCCAGGATACTTGGTTTCCTTCCCTTGTCATGTGAGCTTGCGTAAGCATAAACACACATGCTCAATGGAACATCCAATTAGGATTTATGCTAGGATCACTTAAGAGTCAAAGCAAAATTCCAGTCTTAGTAAAGTTGAACATTTATTTTGAGGCCTATAACTCTACAGCTATAGCACTCACCAGTTTTCTTCCCAGAAGTCCATAGGTCATCCATGTAGACTGCCCAAAACTAGTGCCTTACAGCTGTAGACTTATGATATTAGTAGCTGTAGCTGTAGACTTATGATAGTTATCAACTTAGGATAGTACCCTAAGCAACACCCCGCAAATTAAGAAAGCCATAGATATGACATTAGACAATGCCAGGATAGGGTCATTTTGCCAAGACCATGGATGTAGATAGAATATAGTCCAATTAGATGATTAAGGGGGCATAACTATATTTGTTGTGTTTATGTTTTCATTCATTTTGTTTCATTTTCTTCGGCACGTAGAAAGTGATAGAGCCATAACCAACTTCCCCATACAACCATCAGTTAGTGCCACAACGCCGCTCATTTGGGAGGAAATGTAATGATATATTTCACGAGTGTGTGTGCGTTGTTAACATCTGCCTATGTTACTGCCCAGATCTTCCAGTCTGGACGACCAGACGACGGGTCCAGAACGGCGATCCCAATCCAGACATCGCTGCCCAGCCATGGAGCGGACTTCTTCATTTGCAGACACCCTACCCAGGTCGACCACCAGATGGGGACCACAACGATGGTCCACAACCAGGACAACCCACGGCCATTTTTATGTTGGTTTGCAAGATGCAGGTTATTCACAAGATTGAACCCAACATGGGGGGGACTGTCATGACATTGGCCTGGTGGTAGGTTTATGACAGTCATAAATACATCTTCACCCCTTTTCCTCACTCTACCCTACTGATGTTACATTTGCAGAACCCTTGGTTAACATAGAGATTCTGGGAACATCAGAAGATGGGTGGAAATGAACTATATTCTGGTAATCCGACCAATTGAACATATGCGCTGGTACTTAATGAATATGATGTCAGTTCGGTTGTCATCTGAGACATTCTCATCAATGATAAGATGACAAACTCTAAATTGGAAAGTCTACACATCAGAGTTATCGGATTCACATGGGATTTTTGTTCAATTTAAATGTTTGAATATTAAATTATTCGAGATGGGATGAAATGTGATTTTAGCTGCTAAAATGTGAGATTTTGGTTTTCATAAGGTAGGGCTCTTCTCAATCAGTGCCTGCCCCTGTGAAGGGACACGGGCTATAAAACCTTTCAAACACGCCCTTCTCTCCCTTCCTATATAAAGTCTTGATGACAATATGAGGATGAGGATGTGAGGACGACGGTCCGATGTCAGAATGGTTCAGATAATAACTACAGAACGAAGCCAACATCAGCGTGAGCTTTGGTTGCGAATGGTATGAACTTGGAACTCTTATTCACTACAGAAGTGATACCTCCTAGCCGTTGAGTTAGCAACAGCAGCTGCAAACGCAGGTTAGGAAGTATCCAGTCTACCACACAACGACGTTACTACAGCGTATTCAATTTACCAGCAGAGACATTCTTCAAAGGACTCAGTTGGGTA
Source organism: Oncorhynchus gorbuscha (assembly GCF_021184085.1). NCBI lineage: Eukaryota > Metazoa > Chordata > Actinopteri > Salmoniformes > Salmonidae > Oncorhynchus > Oncorhynchus gorbuscha. The sequence continues at coordinate 68,496,358 of NC_060174.1, read as the reverse complement.
ACACGGCCTTCCATCTACCACCAACCTACCGAAGCGCAGCTCAGAGTAAATATTTATTGCATTTTCCTTTTCCAAATGGGAAGTAATTTAGATTGCATAAGATACTGTATTTACAATAGCACAGCTTTGCCCTTTGTTCCTCAGTCTTCCAGCTCTTTCACTCAAGCCCAGCCCCTTTTCTTTTGTGTAACAAGCTGTCATATCTGTTCCGCCCGCGAGGGTCATTTTCCTTTATGACGTAATTTGTAATCAAGTTGATTAATTTTGTGTATATGTAATTCTGTGTGATTAGTTGGGTATTTAGTAAATAAATAATTAAACCCAATTTCGTATTGCTGATTCAACTTGTTAGCCAGGGTTCGTGCAGATAACCAAGAATTTACAACTTTCAGATGAGACTGAATTAAGGTGACGATTAATATTGACTGCTATTGATGTAAAATATTACTAGGTCTTTAAGAGTTTATTCGGAAGATAACAGCTCTATAAATATTATTTTGTGGTGCCCCGACTCTCTAGTTAATTACATTTACATGATTAGCTCAATCAGGTAATATTAATTATGTAGAAATTATTTCATAGAATAGCATGTCATATCACTTAACCAGGCATAGCCAAAGACACAACAATAGCCTTAATAAAATACCATAGTATAATAAAAAAATATATTGGCCATATTAAATTAGCATTATAATTGTGCACACATGGATGTCAGACATGCACCTACCCCATTGCACTGCTGCTGATGACTGGGATGAATGCAGGAGCAGATTCCAGGAGCAGGACAAAACACCCTCTTTGACTGGTATAAGGGCCTGTACGTGATAGGTCTGATTATGATGGTCATAGCGCTTCATGACAGTGTCATAAAGTGTATTTTCTACAAGTTATTTAAAATCATGAAAGAACATGATTATAAATTGTTAATTACAACAACAGATTTAACACAATATATGTCACAACAGGTGTAAATACATGGGTCATGACAGTGTTATGACCATATTATGACAGGTTATGACAAGATATATCAGCTGTTATAACATATTATGACGCTGTTATGACATATTATGACATGGTTATGACATCAAGTAAAGGTAAAGGTAACGGAACTTTGTTGAACAATGTTGAATAATATTAGGCTTTTCTCCCACTTTTGTCAGCAGGTGAACTACACACTTGTTGTCAGACACTACACATTCCAAGAGGAATAAATACATCTTTTCCCATGGTGAATAACTTTCAGAATTATCTTATCAAGGGATTAAGTCTAGACCTGTTTTATCAACTGCTCTATTTGAAACATGAACACTATGTCCTTAACAAAATTGGAAGCATCCGCATCTCTGCTTGCCCGAGAGTAAAAGCATATAATATTGCTTTAATGAACTTCAAAATGTGTCTCAGGTTGGCAGGGAAGCTTTAGCTGCCAAGGGGAAGCATTTGGGAAAAGGCACAGTAGAGGCAAAACATCTGGCCTCCCATTTTTAATTAGACTTGGCTCACAGGCGGGTTTTGCTTGTTCTGTTATGCTGCTTTTCGACTCGAACACCAGTGTTACACTAGGGAAATATACTATGGAAATTGTGTTTCCATAGCTAGGGCTGACAGCGAGGACTTGTGAAGAGCAGAATCAACAACCTCTGAATAATCAAAACTGTTTCTTTGTGAGAAGGTGTTAAAGTTCACATTTAGTTGGCCCCAAGTGAGAGCAGGTCTGCTGGAGCCGCAGTCCAGTGTGACACAGGTGCCGGCCAACGTAGATCCTGAGCCTTTTGGGTAAAACACCAGGGAAAATCCTATATGGAAATGTGCCATTAGTCTGGGACTTCTTGGCCTTGATAACCACCTGACTGGCTCCAGATGAGAGCGAACTGAGATCAAGGCCCACTGTGTGTCGGGCATGCTTCCACATTTGTTTAGTTAGACACATGGGTATCTTCCCTCTTTTCAACAGTAGACCCAGATAGGGGCCCATGTTGTGATTATAATGTATTGATAATATGGAGAAGTCATTGGCTCAAGCGCTCTAAATGCTTCCTTTTTCTTTGTCATGTCTTTCCTTCAACTTAAAGACTTTCGATCACAGTATAATCAGAATACAATTCCTGAAGTAGCCAGTGCCCAAAGAAGTGGAAACCACACATTGTCAACCTTTCAAAGACTAAAGAAGTATCTAACTGATTTTAGCTCTAGTTTAGCCCGAGGCCAAACTCATTCCAGACTAGAACTAACTCAGTGTCTGACAGTGGTTCTGTAGTCAGTGGGGCTGAAGAAGACAGAGGCAATACACATACAGATTAGGGTCACTTCCTGTCTGTGTATATTTGTAAAGCATTCCAATCTATCCATTGCAATTTGAAGATGGACATACATATACCCTGTCCCCACCACTGACCCAAGCCAAACTTTGCTAAACGGTGTTGAACTGGCTACGAATCCACCATAGTTGCTGGACCCGTGCTAAAAAGGACAATGTGGAAATAAAATATCTGAGCCAGCACAGCACAGTTGGGTTGGTAGGAAAGATAAAAGGCTAATGTTCTATGTCATGGTCCATAAACTCCAATGGAGCAGCGCTCCCTCATGTTGCTTCAGTCTCTCTCTATGTGACTCTGAAGCAACACTATGAAAAAATAATTGAAAATGTGAGAAAACAACAGGAACACATGAAATCTTGCTGTTTTTCACAACAAAGGTGTGAAGGACACTGTAAATCACAAATCCATATCAGACGGGTACCCCTTTGATAAATTGGCACCGTGTGTGTGTGTGTCTGCGGTGTTCCGTATCCTATGTCTATTATTACCTATTACAGCCTGATTTCAGTCTTTACATTCAGAGCATCAGTGATAAACCCCAGATTATTTATGTTATTATATTGCCTCTCTCTCTGATTTTATGTTCAGCCACATTGCCCTTTGTGTGCTGGCTGCTGATGGAATGAGAGTCTATTTCTGCTCTCATGTTGTCCGTCTGGCACCCATCAAACACTGAAAAATATTTCCTCTGTCTGCCTTTAATGAGAAACTGTGAGCCTGGGGGGGCAGATGTGGAGGCCTAGAGGAGATGATTCCACTCAGGCAGAACACTGAGCCTTTATCTTCCTGTGACTTTCTGGGTGGAGCCCAAGGAAGCCACTGCCTGCCCAATTCCAGCTCAACTCTCGCCTCTGCAGCAAGGGGATATTAGCAGTATTTTTCTCAGAAATCCACGTCTTCATTGATGTTGGTGTACTAAGAGCATTAATTAAAGCTATGGAAGGGTTGCTGTGCATCCAATTACCTTTTCCTTTGTTGCACAGTTCTGTATTCTCAACAGCTAAATTATTTTCCAAATGTTGCAGAATAGCATTGTGCAATTGAAATTATGGTTACTGTTGCTGTTAATATAGTTGGCTTCTTATTGGCCTTTTGATGAATTGAAACAAGCCTGAAAGAAACAAAGTGAAGAAGCCAGCACTAGTGTTAATTTATCCCAACAGTCCTGTTATCTGGCCACAATATCCAAGACAATTGTAAAAACATTGAAGCAGTTAAATTATGGAGAAAATAGTTTATATTTACTAGTAGAATAGACAACACTGAGAGGAGTCTGCATCTGTCAAATCAGCCTGGTTCTAGACCTGTAAGTGCTTTAGCCAACTCTTCTGACAATGATTAGCCAACTATCCTCTTTGGCATTAGCTAGAGGACTTGGCTTAAGTACATACACATCTAAGACCAGGCTAGTGTCCAATGTTAACACTGTATACTTCCACATTAGCGCTTCCTCATAGATCAAGTTTGAGTACTCCTGTAAATGAAATGTTCGTCTCCAGTTACTAAACAGAATGTTTTCTTTTTTAATTTTATTTCACCTTTATTTAACCAGGTAGGCTAGTTGAGAACAAGTTCTCATTTGCAACTGCGACTTGGCCAACATAAAGCAAAGCAGTTCGACACATACAACAACACAAGAGTTACACATCGAATAAACAAACATACAATCAATAATACAGTAGAAAAATCTACAGCATGTGCAAATGAGATAGGATAAGAGAGGTAAGGCAATAAATATGCCATGGTGGCAAAGTAATTACAATATAGCAATTAAATACTGGAATGGTAGGGTGTGCAGAAGATGAATGTGCAAGTAGAGATACTGGGGTGCAAAGGGAGCAAGTAAAATAAATAAATACAGTATGGGGATGAGGGAGATTGGATGGGCTATTTAAAGATGAGCTATGTACAGGTGGAGTGATCTGTGAGCTGCTCTGACAGGTGGTGCTTAAAGCTAGTGAGGGAGGTAAGGAGTCTCCATCTTCAGAGATTTTTGCAATTTGATCCAGTCATTGGCAGCAGAGAACTGGAAGGAGAGACAGCCAAAGGAAGATTTGGCTTTGGGGGTGACCAGTGAGATATACCTGCTGGAGGGCGGGCTACGGGTGGGTGCTGCTATGGTGACCAGTCAGCTGAGATAAGGCGGGGCTTTACCTAGCAGAGACTTGTAGATGACCTGGATCCAGTGGGTTTGGCGACGAGTATGACGCGAGGGCCAGCCAACTATGGGGCTTTGGTGACAAAACGGATGGCACTGTGATAGACTGCATCCAATTTGTTGTGTAGAGTGTTGGAGACTATTTTGTAAATGACATCACCGAAGTCGAGGATCGGTAGGATGGTCAGTTTTACGAGGGTATGTTTGACAGCATGAGTGAAGGATGCTTTGTTATGAAATAGGAAGCCGATTCTAGATTTCATTTTGGATTGGAGATGTTTAATGTGAGTCTGGAAGGAGAGTTCACAGTCTAACCAGACACCTAAGTATTTGTAGTTGTCCACATATTCTAAGTCAGAACCGTCCAGAGTAGTGATGCTGGATGGGCGGGCAGGTGCGGGCATCGATTGGTTGAAGAGCATGCATTTAGTTTTACTTGCATTTAAGAGCAGTTGGAGGCCACGGAAGGAGAGTTGTATGGCATTGAAGTTCATCTGGAGGTTTGTTAACACAGTGACCAAAGAAGGGCCAGAGGTATACAGAAATGTGTCGTCTGCGTAGAGGTGGATCAAAGAATCACCAGCAGCGAGAGCGACATCATTGACATATACAGAGAAGAGAGTCGGCCCAAGAATTGAACCCTGTGGCACCCCCATAGAGAATGCCAGATGTCCGGACAACAGGCCCACCGATTTGACATACTGAACTCTATCGGAGAAGTAGTTGGTGAACCAAGCGAGGCAATCATTTGAGAAACCAAGGCTCTTGAGTCTGCCAATAAGAATGTTGTGATTGACAAGAGTCGAAAGCCTTGGCCAGGTCGATGAATACGGCTGCACAGTAATGTTTCTTATCGATGGCGGTTATGACATCGTTTAAAAACTTGAGCGTGGCTGAGGTGCACCCATGACCAGCTCTAAAACCAGATTGCGTAGAGGAGAAGGTACAGTGAGATTTGAAATGGTTGGTAATCTGTTTGTTAACTTGGCTTTCAAAGGCAGGGTAGAATAGATATAGATCTGTAATGTACAGGTAACACCAACATAAAGTGTCTCAATAGGGTGTTGGTCCACCTCTAGCCAGAACAGCTTCAATGAACCTCGGTATAGATTCTACTAGTGTCTGAAATTCTATTGGAGGGAAGCAACACCATTCTTCCACGAGAAATTCCATAATTCATTTTTTGTTGATGGTGGTTGAAAACGCTGTCTCAGGCGCTGCTCCAGAATCTCCCATAAGTGTTCAATTTGGTTGAGATCTGGTGACTGAGATGGCCATGGCATATGGTTTACATTGGTTTCATGCTCATCAAACCATTGAGTGACCATTCGTGTAGAGAGAAGGTGATACTCACGACTAGCGACTTACAGGTGACGAGGCCCAGCATGAGAACTCAATACATTGTTTAGATGGATGGCTGTATATTTGCATCTCACAGAAGAGAAACACACCTTCGCTGTGGCAATCTCCTGCCATGGAAGTCCTGGTGTCACTGACGCCAGGAGAGGTGTGAAGACTGATGAAAATTTTAATCAACGGAATTAATGCAACTGTGTGAATTAAACTGTCATGTTTGGATTCTTTCGAGAGTTATGAATGTTGATATATTCTACTGTACTGTAAGTGCTATGGATGTATTTTTACACGAAAACTGTGTTATTCTGTTCGTTGGACGTAGGACAGTTCAAAGAGGAGCGACACAAGGGTACACTCCGATTATACAGTTTCAAGATGTGGTGATTCGATTGGAATCTGGGTGTGTTTCTCCTGCCTTTTGTTTTAACTAGCAAAGTGAAAATACATTTTAATTCAGGTTGTGGGAGATGTTGTGCTCAAATTGGGTTGAAAAGGGCAATGAATTCGCCCATACTATCAGATCTTGCTTCCAAGCTCCTGTGTGTATCAGACTCACATTATTTTCTCTTAGATTATTCTGAACTGAAGACACGTGTGACCACGTTAAGTCTTATTTAGGGGATAGTCAACTACTCGGTGTATTCTGTAAAGTATCATGTATTTTATGTAGAATGTAATTGTTTGAGTGTTCATTATTTTGTGACAAATAAATCCTATTTGTTTAACTGAATAAATGCTGACCTCATTTTACTGATTAATTCTTTGATTTACTATACGTTCATAATTTAGTAGGTCTATTGGTAAATATTATTTATGCTACACATAGTACATGGAATAAATTAATGCTAGAACATTGGTCCCCAGGATTAGCGATCTGTAATTTAATAACTTATTAATTGCATAACGGTGCAAGAAAGACACGTGTTCATTCTAGACCTACATGAGAGGTGATGCAGGGCTTAATTCCTTGACTATATTCCCCCAGAGACGCACAGGGTCTGTTGCATTTATTCACATAATAACGGAGTCAGATTGCTGAATGTAGTTTTTTTTATATATTAAACATAGTTTTCATTCAGCTACACTCGCGCCATGTGCATGGGGGCATTGTCATAGCCATGGCAGCCAAAATATTGGCCTGCCCAGCATGTTTATAGATGACCTTATGTTAATTGCTTAATTAACTCAGGAACCACACTTGTGTGGAAGCACCTGCTTTCAATATACTGTGTTCCCCATATACTCAAGTGTTTCCATTATTATGACAGTTACCTGTAGTTCCCAATAACTACTGACCAGAAAACCCATGTCTTTCTCAAGAGCTAAACACCTTTGAAAGTGGCCATGACATTACCGTTCTAAGTTCAAAACCTGGTACCCAGGAACCACCGCACGCCACTTGGACCAAGCTTTAAAAAATACTATATTTTTATGCCTCAGTTGAGCAGTGTCTGGAGAAGGTTTGCATTACCTGACAGCCTGTGATGTCAGAGCCAGACAGCCAATTTCATAAACATATGCACCAATTACGAAATCCATTAATATCTATCATGTCCTGTCATAAATCATACAGCGTGGCAGTGGGTCTGACTGTGTAATTATTGTTGAGTGAGTAGCGGAAGTCCTTGATTAGGTCGACTCATTATTTCCCCCCCCCCATATGATTAAACTCAGCTCTGAAATAATGTGGAGAGAAAAGGCACCAACTGTGCTTCAATGTGTTTATACCTGTGAATGTGAGCCCGTGGAAATGTGCTCCACTGACTTACCTTTCTCTGTTTGTGAATATGACAGACACTGATCAGTACTTTGACGTAAAAAAAAAACTAAATAAAACCTGTGTTTGCGTCATGGCATCCAAAAATAGCCCTGACTAGTGAAAATAGTTCAACAAGCTGAAATCAAATAATGCAATGTCAACTGTTTGAACACACAATAAACAGGAGAAAACAGAGCTTGATGTCATACTGTAGGCTACAGTATCGCTTTGGAGAATCTGATTCCCTAATATTGATTGGGATGCATTTTTACATGTGTAATCCTGTGTGTTTTCAAACAATAATTTATAGCTTTAGCTGTATGGTGTCAATATCAAATAATGGTGCTATGTTTTATCTTGACGACACGTCTTTATACTAGTACATCATCTTAATTCCCTTGTTCATTTAAATACCCATTAAAGCAATTTATTTCAGCTCCATCATTTACATGAATGGAAATAATTGAATTATTTGTTATTTGCACTTCAAGCTCCAGTAACCAGGGGATATTCTAAATACTGATAGTTTGAGGTGAATGGTTCATGCCATTCAGGATTGTCAAAATCTAATTGGGGTTTTATGCATCCGTTTCGGGCATGGAGAAGTTTAATTGTAATTCCGAATGCAGATTTATCATTATTGGCAGTGGTTGTATATCTTTCACCTTATTGATCTCTTGGGTCGAGCTATTCCTCTCCATTATGGTGATAATCCGATTTACAAAGGCTGCATATATGAGATTAAAAATATCCTTCACCTTCCAACAGCACCACACTGGACCCTCAGTTATGCAGACCAATTGGCTCCTGGCCAGAGCTGACTAATGTCTTCTGGCACATGGGGGTTTTAGGGAAATCAATAGTGCACAATACCCAGGCCTGGCTAGATTCTTCCCTTTGGAATGGAGGAAAGCACATTACTTTGAGTGCAAACCCTATTAACAAAGACGCAAAGTCATGCATTATTTAGGGGATGCCAGATTCATGAGCCCAGTTCAAAACAAATATGAATTATGCATCTGTTCTTCCCAGACTGCTTTCTTGATTTTCTCAAATAAATGTGGTTATGTTATTAACAATTGGTACATTACTAATCAAACACAGTAGATATATTTCTACAATGTGAGTCAGTGGCCTGCCTATTTGAGGGCAATAAAGGCTATTAGGATGGGGATGGATGGGGGAGACCCTCTCCATCCTGATCAAAGCTAATGGGAGGTCTTTGCTGTGCCTGGGCCACAGTGGAGCGAAGGGAGGGGAGTGGAGGAGGCTCCTCCTGGTTTATCGATTAGAGCCCAGGGTAAAAGTTTTGCCATTATTCCTCAGCAGTGAGGGGATGGCCCTCCTCTCCTAGAGATCAATGATGTGCCTAGAGCTGTAATCCCTGTGCTCCTGATGATGTTTTCATTGCTGTGTCAAGCACTAGCGGAATGGACTCACTGGTCCTACTCTCCATACACATTTCAGCAAACATCTATAGGCTGTTCATAGACTACAGCTCAGCATTTAACACCATAGTCCCCTCCAAGTTCCTCACCAAGTTCGGGACCCTGCCCCAGGTGGTAAGCGTAGGTAGCAACACCCCTGCCACGCTGACCCTCAACATGGGGCCCCACCAGGGGTGTGTGCTTAGTCCACTCCTGTACTCCCTGTTCACCCAGGACTGTGTGGCCAAGCACGACTATTTTTGTTCTAGTGTTCAATGTAATTAAAAGATCCTGAACACGTACCACACTGCACCTTGGTCCTCTCCTTCTTCCACCAATGACAACCGTTACAGAACTACCTACCACAACCGGACCAAGCAGCGTGGTAACCAGGAGCAGAGGGTTCTGGACTCCTGGACTTACATGGGAGGAGATTTTGGACGGTGAGGGACCCTGGGCACAGGCTGAGGAATATCGCCGCCCCCGGGAAGAGCTGGAAGCAGCTAAAGCCGAGCGGCGGCGATATGAGGAGTTAGCACGGCAGCACAACAGGCACGAGAGGCAGCCCCAAAACTTTCTTGGGGGGGAGGGTGGCTAAGTCAGGAAGGAGACCTGAGCCAACTCCCTGTGCTTACGGTGGAGAGAGAGTGACCGGGCAGGCACCGTGTTGAAGCGCACTGTGTCCCCAGTGCGCATACATAGCACGGTGCGCTACATCGCAGCTCCTCGTATCGGCCAGGCTAGAGTGGGCATCGAGCCAGGAGGGATGAAGCCGGCTCAGCGCATCTGGAGCCCAGTGCGTCTCCTCGGTCCGTGTTATATGGCACCAGCCCTACGCACTGTGTCTCCCATGGGTCTGCACAGCCCAGTGCATCCTGTGCCTGCGCCCTGCAAGTGACGGGCTAAAATCAACATCCAGCCAGGACGGGTTGTTTTAGCCCTTAGTTCGAGACCTCCAGTGTGCCTCCACGGACCGGTCTATCCTGTGCCTCCTCCAAGGACCAGGCCTCCAGTAGATCTCTCCAGCCTGGTGAGTTCTGTGCCTGTTCTAAGAACCAAGTCTCCTGTGTGTCCCTCCAGTCCGGATCTGCCAGAGCCCCCTCCAGTCCAGACGCTCCAGAGCCTCCCTCAAATCCGGACCCTCCAGAGCCGCACGTCAGTCCGGAGCGGCCAGTGCCACCCGTCAGTCAGGAGCTGCCAGAGCTGCCCGTCAGTCAGGAGCTGCCAGATCCGCCCGTCAGTCAGGAACTGCCAAAGCCGCCCGTCAGTCAGGAGCTGCCAGAGACGCCCAACAGTCAGAAGCTGCCAGAGCCGCCGTTCACTCCGGCGCTGCCAGAGTCTCCCGTCTATTCGGGGCCCTCTGAAAGGGTCCCTAGTCTGGGGTCGGTGGCGAGGGTCGCCGCTCCAAAGGCGCCACCTAAATGGGCCCAGACTAAGGTGGAGTGGGGTCCACGTCCCGCGCCAGAGGCACCACCGCAGACAGATTCCCACCCAGACCCTCCCCTATGAGTTTAGGTTTTGCGGCCGGAGTCCACACCTTTGGGGGGGGGGGGGTACTGTCACATCCTGACCTTAGTTCCATTTTTTATGTCTCTATTTTAGTTTGGTCAGGGCGTGAGTTGGGGTGGGCATTCTATGTTTTGTTCTATGTTTGTATTTCTAAGTGTTTGGCCTGGTATGGTTCCCAATCAGAGGCAACTGTCAATCGTTGTCTCTGATTGAGAACCATACTTAGGAAGCCTGTTTTTGCCCTTGAGTGGTGGGGAATCGTTTTCTGTCTGTCTCTGTACCAGACAGGACTGTTTCGTTTGTTCCGTTTTGTTATTTTTGTTCTAGTGTTCAATGTAATTAAAAGATCATGAACACGTACCACACTGCACCTTGGTCCTCTCCTTCTTCCACCAATGACAACCGTTACACCAATTTTGAGCCATTTCATGTGTCTGAAGGTAGAACTCTGCCTACCCATCAGGCCCTGAGAGCATATCAAGTGCAGCTATAGGCCTACCGCTGGCCAATCAGATAGCTCAGATCACTGTGTCTGCAGTTTCCAAGCTCCATAAACTGTAAAAATTTGATCATGTGAGATTTCAAAACTTTTAAAACCATGACTAGAGAGAGACTCGACAAAGTGCTGCTGTTTTTAATGAGTAAGTTTGTGTGTAAGTTGTTATTCAGCACAGTCAACACTTTGTTCAACAGTTTTATAATCAAATCAAATGTTATTAGTCACACGTGTAGACCTTACAGTGAAATGCTTACTTACGAGCACCCAACCGACAGTGCAGTTTCAACAATTAAGAATAAGAGATAAAAGTAACAAGTAACTAAAGATGAGTAGTAAAAAATAACAATACATACAGGGGGGATGCCGGTACAGAGTCAATGTGCGGGGGCACCGGTTAGTTGAGGTAATATGTACATGTAGGCAGAGTTAATTAAAGTGACTATTTCTTTTTTTATTTTACCTTTATTTAACTCGATGGTGCAGCTATAGAACCTTTTGAGGATTTGAAGACCCATGCCAAATCTTTTCAGTCTCCTGAGGGGGAATAGGTTTTGTCGTGTCCGCTTCACGACTGTCTTGGTGTGCTTGGACCATGTTAGTTTGTTGGTGATGTAGACACCAAGGAACTTGAAGCTCTCAACCTTCCTCACTGCAGCCCTGTCGATGAGAATGGGGGCGTCCTTGATCACGTTGAGGGAGAGGTTGTTGTCCTGGCACCACACGGACAGGTCTCATTGTTGTCGGTGGTCAAGCCTGCCACTGTTGTGTCATTGGCAAATGTAATGATGGTGTTGAGGTCGTGCCTGGCTGTGCAGTCATGAGTGTACAGGGAGTACATGAGGGGGCTGAGCATGCACCCCTGAGGGGCCCCTGTGTTGAGGATCAGCATGGCGGATGTGTTGTTTCCTACCCTTACCACCTGGGGCGGTGCGTGTTTTGATGAGCATACATTGTTATTATTTGCGACCTGTGTCTTTTTTAATATCAAGGAATATTTAACTTTTTTTTTTAACAACATGAATTGGTACATGATGCAGAAGTACTGCAGTGTGACTTAAGTTTTTCCATCAGCTGGAAGACTGTGTCCCCTTTTCTCTGTGGAGGGAGGGAGGGAGAGAGGAGGGATGGTGAGTTGGATGAGAGGCAGCCTCACAGCTGATCCCTCCCTCCCCTCCCACTGACCATCAGATGCAGGCAATCAGTCCAGTAAAATAAAAAAGCTAATTATTCTGCTCACTCAGCTGTGCCTCACAAGTAATACAACAAATGATCTATTACCAGTGTGATCATATAGCTAAGATTTTGAAATATAATTTCAAAATGGTCTGAGAAGAACAACATTGGCAGTGCAATTCAAGCGTAGCCAATTTGCAGTAATAATGTATTGGGCCTATAGCCAACTGCACAAACCTCATTGCTTCAGAACTGTTTTTAATTGTTGCATAGGCTTATGTTGCATACAGTAGGCTTATATATGTATGTATATATAGGTTGCTGACCACTGGCCTACAGGGACGAGGTCATGGACGTGACAGTGTCCCTCAACATCAATAAGACAGAGGAGCTGATTGTGAACTACAGGAGAAAGAAGGGAGAGCACGCATTGGCAGCTTCTACCCCCAAGCCATAAGACAGCTACATACAGTAGCCACAACACTCCTAAATAGTTTTAAAAAACGTTTTATTGAATCCTAAAGATTGTATATTTTTGCAGTGAAGCCACTACTCCACACATCCAACAGGCTCGCATTCAGAACGACACACATACGTATACAGGGTCAATGCCCTGCTCAATGGCATGTCAACAGAGGGCATTCCCCAGCCAAACCCAGACGACACTGGGCCAATTGTGACTCCCTACCAGACTCCCAATGATGGCTGGATGTGATATAGCCAGGATTTGAACCAAGGATTTGAACCAAAGTCACACCTCATGCACTGAGATGCAGTTCCTTAGACCACTCATATGTGCATATTAAATAAATAAAGCAATATGTAAACATTATTAAAGTGACTAGAGTACCATTACTAAAGTGACCAGTAATTCAATGTCTATGTATATAGGGCAGCAGCCTCTAAAGCACAGGGTTGAGTAACCGCGTGATTGCCGGCTAGTGATGGCTATGTAACACTCTGATAGCCACCAGGCGGTGATACAGCCCGACAGGATGCTCTCAATTATTTATCTGTAAAAGTTGGTGAGGGTTTTAGTGGCCAAGACAAATTTCTTCAGCCTCCTGAGGTTGCTCACAACACTGTCTGTGTGGGTGGACCATTTCAGACTGTCAGTGATGTGTACACCGAAGAACTTGAAGATTTTCACCTTCTCAACTGACACTCTCACACAAAACCCACTCAAATTCACATACACTACATACAGAATGCAAACACACACAAGTGCATACAGACAACACACAAACATATTGTACACACATACGCAAACACACATATACAATGGGGCAAAAAAGTATTTAGTCAGCCACCAATTGTGCAAGTTCTCCCACTTAAAAAGATGAGTGGAGGCCTGTAATTCTCGTCATAGGTACCACTTCAACTATGACAGGCAAAATGAGGAAAGAAATCAATAAAATTACATTGTAGGATCTTTAATGAATTTATTTGCAAATTATGGTGGAAAATAAGTATTTGGTCAATAACAAAAGTTTATCTCAATACTTTATTATATACCCTTTGTTGGCTATGACAGAGGTCAAACATTTTCTGTAAGTCTTTACAAGGTTTTCACACACTGTTGCTGATATTTTGGCCCATTCCTCCATGCAGATGTCCTCTAGAGCAGTGATGTTTTGGGGCTGTTGCTGGGCAATGTGGACTTTCAACTCCCTCCAAAGATTTTCTATGGGGTTTAGATCTGGAGACTGGCTAGGCTACTCCAGGACCTTGAAATGCTTCTTACAAAGCCACTCCTTCGTTGCCCGGGCAGTGTGTTTGGGATCATTGTCATGCTGAAAGACCCAGCCACGTTTCATCTTCAATACCCTTGCTGATGGAAGGAGGTTTTCACTCAAAATCTCACAATACATGGCCCCATTCTTTCCTTTACACGGATAAATCGTCCTGGTCCATTTGCATTTAAACAGCCCCAAAGCATGATGTTTCCACCCCCATGCTTCACAGTAGGTATGGTGTTCATTGGATGCAACTCCGCATTCTTTGTCCTCCAAACACGATGAGTTGAGTTTTTACCAAAAAGTTATATTTTGGTTTCATCTGACCATATGACATTCTCCCAATCTTCTTCTGGATCATCCAAATGATCTCTAGCAAACTTCAGATGGTCCTGGACATGTACTGGCTTAAGCAGGGGGACACGTCATGCACTGCAGGATTTGAGTCCCTGGCGGCGTAGTGTGTTACTGATGGTAGGCTTTGTTACTTTGGCCCCAGCTCTCTGCAGGTCATTCACTAGGTCCCCCCGTGTGATTCTGGGATTTTTGCTCACCGTTCTTGTGATCATTTTGACCCCACGGGGTGAGATCTTGCGTGGAGCCCCTGATCGAGGGAGATTATCAGTGGTCTTGTATGTCTTCCATTTCCTAATAATTGCTCCCACAGTTGATTTCTTCAAACCAAGCTGCTTACCTATTGCAGATTCAGTCTTCCCAGCCTGGTGCAGGTCTACAATTTTGTTTCTGGTGTCCTTTGACAGCTCTTTGGTCTTGGCCATAGTGGAGTTTGGAGTGTGACTGTTTGAGGTTGTGGACAGGTGTCTTTTATACTGATAACAGGTTCAAACAGGTGCCATTAATACAGGTAACGAGTGGAGGACAGAGAAGCCTCTTAAAGATGAAGAAGTTTTACATACTCTTAGGTTGGCGTCATTAAGACTAGTTTTCAACCACTCCACAAGTAACTTGTTAACATCTTGGATATAGGGGGCGCTATTTTAATTTTTGGATGAAAAACGTTCCCGTTTTAAACAAGATATTTTGTCACGAAAAGATGCTCGACTATGCATATAATTGACAGCTTTGGGAAGAAAACACTCTGACGTTTCCAAAACTGCAAAGATATTGTCTGTGTGTGCCACAGAACTGATGTTACAGAAAAAACCCAGATAAAAATCCAATCAGGAAGTGCCACATTTTTTTAAATCGCCTCATGCCAATGACTCCTTATAGGGCTGTGGAGGAGCTAGGAGTCAGCTTACGTTTTCCACGTTTTCCCCAAGGTGTCTGCAGCATTGTGACGTATTTGTAGGCATATCATTGGAAGAATAGCCATAAGAGACTACATCTACCAGGTGGTCGCTTGGTGTCCTCCGTCGCAATTATAGCGTAATCTCCAGCTGCAGTATTTTTCCGTTTGCATCTGATGAGAAGCCAACTGCCACCACTGATAGATTATCGAATAGATATGTGAAAAACACCTTGAGGATTGATTCTAAACAACGTTTGCCATGTTTCTGTCGATATTATGGAGCTAATTTGGAAAAAAAGTTTGGCGTTGTAAGTGACTGCATTTTCCGGTATTTTTCTTAGCCAAACGTGATGAACAAAACTGAGCTATTTTGTCTACACAAATAATATTTTTGGAAAAAATGAACATTTGCTATCTAACTAAAGGTCTCGTCATTGAAAACATCCGAAGTTCTTCAAAGGTAAATGCTTTTATTTGAATGCTTTTCTTGTTTTTGTGAAAATGTTGCCTGCTGAATGCTAGGCTTAATGCTATGCTAGGCTATCAATACTCTTACACAAATGCTTGTGTAGCATTGGTTGAAAAGCATATTTTGAAAATCTGAGATGACAGTGTTGTTAACAAAAGGCTAAGCTTGTGTTTGAATATATTTATTTCATTTCATTTGCGATTTTCATGAATAGGAAACGTTACATTATGGTAATGAGCTTGAGGCTATGATTACGCTCCCGGATACGGGATTGCTCGATGCTAGAGGTTAACAAACTATAATTTCGGCAAGTCGGTTAGGACATCTACTTTGTGCAAGACAAAAGTCATTTTCCCAACAATTGTTTACAGGCAGATTATTTCACTTATCATTCACTGTATCACAATTCCAGTGGGTCAGAAGTTGATATACACTAAGTTGACTGTGCCTTTAAACAGCTTGGAGAATTCCAGAAAATTATATCATTAGAAACTTCTGATAGGCTAATTTACATAATTTGAGTTAATTGGAGGTGTACCTGTGGATGTATTTCAAGGCCTAGCTTCAGACTCAGTGTCTCTTTGTTTGGCATCATGGGAAAATCAAAAGAAATCATCCAAGACCTCCAACAACATGTGTTGACCTCCACATGTCTGGTTCGTCCTTGGGAGCAATTTCCAAACGCCTGTATAAACAATAGTATGCAAGTAGAAACACCATGGGACCACGCAGCCGTCATACAGCTCAGGGAGGAGACACGTTCTGTCTCAGGACTTACTTTGGTGTGAAAAGTGCCAGTAAATCTCAGAACAACAGCAAAGGACCTTGTGAAGATGCTGGAGGAAACAGGTACAAAAGTATCTATATCCACAGTAAAACAAGTCCAATATCGACATAACCTGAAAGGCTGCTCAGCAAGGAAAAAGCCACTCCTTCAAAACCGCCATTTTAAAAAGCCAGACTACGGTTTGCAACTGCACATGGGTACAAAGATAGTAATTTTGGGAGAAATTTCCTCTAATCTGATGAAACAAAAACAGAACTGTTTGGCCATAATGACCATCATTATGGCCAAACCATCAGTCGAAGAACACCATCCCAACCGTGAAGCATGGGGGTGGCGGCATCATGTTGTGGGGGTGCTTTGCTGCAGGAGGGACTGGTGCACTTCACAAAATAGATGGCTTCATGAGGGAGGAGAATTATGTGGATATATTGAAGCAACATCTCAAGACATCAGTCAGGATGTTAAAGCTTGGTCGCACATGGGTCTTCCAAATGGACAATGACCCCATACATGCTTCCAAAGTTGTGGAAAAATGGCTGAAGGACAACAAAGTCAAGGTTTTGGATCGGCCATCACAACGCCCTGACCTCAATCCTTTAGAAAGTTTGTGGGCAGAACTGAAATAGCGAGGCCAACAAATCTGACTCCAGTTACACCAGCTCTGTCAGGAGGAATGGGCCAAAATTCACCCAACTTATTGTGGGAAGCTTGTGGAAGGATACCCGAAATGTTTGACCCAAGTTAAACAATTTAAAGGCAATGCTACCAAATACTAATTGAGTGTATGTTAACTTCTGACACACTGGGAATGTGATGAAAGAATTAAAAGCTGAAATAAATCACTCTACTATTATTCTGACATTTCACATTATTAAAATAAAGTGGTGATCCTAATTGACCTAAGACAGTGAATTTCTACTAGGATTAAATGTCAGGAATTGTGAAAAACTGGCTAAGGTGTATGTAAACTTCCGACTTCGACTGGTAGCTCCATTCTTGTGTATTTTATTCCCGTTATATGACTTTTTGTATATATATTTTTGTTGTTGTTTAACTCTGCATCATTGGCTCGTAAGCAAGTATTTCATGGTAATGTCACGACTTCCAACGAAGGTGGCTCCTCTCCCTGTTGGGGTGGCGCTCGGCGGTCGTCGTCACCGGTCTACTAGCTGCCACCGATTCCTTTTTCTTTTCTGTTGGTTTTGTCTTCATTGTTTTCACCTGTATCTTATTTGTTGTTAATTAGGGGCTATTTAAACTCCCAGGTTCCGCCTGCTTTTGTGCAGGCTTAACCTTTATGTCAGTGGTGTGTTATTGGTTTGCTCTTACGTGTTTGCTGTCCGTTATTTTCCCTGGTTGGGGGAGTTATCGGTTTATTGGTCACTTTCCCTGGTTGTTGGCTGGACCCAGCTGAATAAAACGTATTCATTGAATGCACTGCTCTCTGCGCCTGACTCCACACCCACCACTCCTAGCGATCCGTGACAGGTAATGTCTACACCCGTTGTATTCGGCGCATTGATTTGATTATGTAGGCCTGTGTAAGTGTCAGCTTCAATGACCTGTTCAGAGAGCACTACATATCAGTGAAGATATTGGCTATTTACTGTAAACATGCACTGTCTTAGGTCATTATATTTGAGATGCCATGCTAATCTTGTATTATTTGGATGTTATGATGATCGACCTGCTCGTAAGAGAATATGACTGATTTATATAATACAACATGGTGACCAGACTATCAAGTGCAACACTTTGTATTTGACCATAGACAAATAGACCTCAAGATCGAGACAAGAGTGAACCCTGATGAGGGATGGAATCAGCCCATAATCCTCTACTTTAAAGGAATAATCCACTCATTAGTCCACTGATGACACATTCCCAAAATGTTTTTGGACTGTATCAACAATGGCCTAATGACAAAAATAACCCCAATTTATTTATTATTATTTTTTTTGGGGGGGGGGGGGATTATTAATTTAACCTTCACTATTATGACATCTCATATACAATGTAATGTCCTCCATTCCAGAGCTCTCCAAAGACTGGAACAACATACTGATAAAACAAACTGTTTTGAGGATTTAAGGTTCCTGCTGTTGAAAATGTTTGAGTGTTAGAGAACTGTTCTCTTTTTCAGTGTTGAGAGGAAGCTGATATTCTCTGAGCCACTAAGCTAATCACTATTAGACCTTTTAAACAGTCAACAAAAATAATATGTGTCATGCTGGTGAATGAGGACCCAAAAGCGACTTGGCGAAAACAGAGTATTTAATCCAGAATAAACTTTACAAAACAAAAAGCATAATACTACACGTAAAGACAAGAACAGACTGGAGACTTGATCGAGAACTGCAGGTTGCCTCGGGAAGGCACTTGAACCTAGCAGACTCAGACACCTGCTCACCACGCAGCATCTGAGGGAAACACGACACGACAGGGCAAAACATAGACACAGCACGGTGAATTATAAATGAGGATCCGACAGGGCAGGTACGGGAAACAAGGAGTGAAATAGGGACTCTAATCAGGGAAAAGGATCGGGAACAGGTGTGGGAAGACTAAATGATGATTAGGGGAATAGGAACAGCTGGGAGCAGGAACGGAACGATAGAGAGAAGAGAGAGCGAGAGAGTGAGAGAGGGAGGGGGAGAGAGAGGGATAGAAAGAGGGAAAGAACCTAATAAGACCAGCAGAGGGAAACGAATAGAATGGGAAGCACAGGGACAAGACATGATAATAAATGACAAAACATGACAGTACCCCCCACTCACCGAGCGCCTCCTGGCGCACTCGAGGAGGAATCCTGGCGGCAACGGAGGAAATCATCAATGAGTGAACGGTCCAGCACGTCCCGAGACGGAACCCAACTCCTCTCCTCAGGACCGTAACCCTCCCAATCCACTAAGTATTGGTGACCCCGTCCCCGAGAACGCATGTCCATGATCTTATGTACCTTGTAAATAGGTGCGCTCTCGACAAGGACGGGAGGGGGAGGGAAGACGAACGGGGGTGCGAAGAAAGGGCTTAACACAGGAGACATGGAAGACAGGATGGACGCGACGAAGATGTCGCGGAAGAAGCAGTCGCACAGCGACAGGATTGACGACCTGGGAGACACGGAACGGACCAATGAACCGCGGAGTCAACTTACGAGAAGCTGTCGTAAGAGGAAGGTTGCGAGTGGAAAGCCACACTCTCTGGCCGCAACAATACCTAGGACTCTTAATCCTGCGTTTATTGGCGGCTCTCACAGTCTGTGCCCTGTAGCGGCAAAGTGCAGACCTCACCCTCCTCCAGGTGCGCTCACAACGTTGGACAAACGCTTGAGCGGAGGGAACGCTGGACTCGGCAAGCTGGGAAGAGAATAGAGGAGGCTGGTAACCCAGACTACTCTGAAACGGAGATAACCCGGTAGCAGACGAAGGAAGCGAGTTGTGAGCGTATTCTGCCCAGGGAGCTGTTCTGCCCAAGACGCAGGGTTTCTGAAAGAAAGGCTGCGTAGTATGCGACCAATCGTCTGATTGGCCCTCTCTGCTTGACCGTTAGACTGGGGATGAAACCCGGAAGAGAGACTGACGGACGCACCAATCAAACGACAGAACTCCCTCCAAAATTGTGACGTGAATTGCCGGCCTCTGTCTGAAACGGCGTCTAACGGGAGGCCATGAATTCTGAACACATTCTCGATAATGATTTGTGCCGTCTCCTTAGCGGAAGGAAGTTTAGCGAGGGGAATGAAATGTGCCGCCTTAGAGAACCTATCGACAACCGTAAGAATCACAGTCTTCCCCGCAGACAAAGGCAGACCGGTAATGAAGTCTAGGGCGATGTGAGACCATGGTCGAGAAGGAATGGGGAGCGGTCTGAGACGACCGGCAGGAGGAGAGTTACCCGACTTAGTCTGCGCGCAGTCCGAACAAGCAGCCACGAAACGGCGCGTGTCACGCTCCTGAGTCGGCCACCAAAATCGCTGGCGAATAGACGCAAGAGTGCCTCGAACACCGGGATGACCAGCTAACTTGGCAGAGTGAGCCCACTGAAGAACAGCCAGACGAGTGGAAACAGGAACGAAAAGGAGGTTACTAGGACAAGCGCGCGGCGACGCAGTGTGCGTGAGTGCTTGCTTAACCTGTCTTTCAATTCCCCAGACTGTCAACCCGACAACACGCCCATAAGGAAGAATCCCCTCGGGATCAGTAGAAGCCACAGAAGAACTAAACAGACGGGATAAGGCATCAGGCTTGGTGTTCTTGCTACCCGGACGGTAAGAAATCACAAACTCGAAACGAGCGAAAAACAACGCCCAACGAGCTTGACGGGCATTAAGTCGTTTGGCAGAACGGATGTACTCAAGGTTCTTATGGTCTGTCCAAACGACAAAAGGAACGGTCGCCCCCTCCAACCACTGTCGCCATTCGCCTAGGGCTAAGCGGATGGCGAGCAGTTCACGGTTACCCACATCATAGTTGCGCTCAGATGGCGACAGGCGATGAGAAAAATAAGCGCAAGGATGAACCTTATCGTCAGACTGGAAGCGCTGGGATAGAATGGCTCCCACGCCTACCTCTGAAGCGTCAACCTCGACAATGAATTGTCTAGTGACGTCAGGAGTAACGAGGATAGGAGCGGACGTAAAACGTTCTTTTAGAAGATCAAAAGCTCCCTGGGCGGAACCGGACCACTTAAAACACGTCTTGACAGAAGTAAGAGCTGTGAGAGGGGCAGCAACTTGACCGAAATTACGAATGAAACGCCGATAGAAATTAGCGAAACCTAAAAAGCGCTGCAACTCGACACGTGACCTTGGAACGGGCCAATCACTGACAGCTTGGACCTTAGCGGAATCCATCTGAATGCCTTCAGCGGAAATAACGGAACCGAGAAAAGTAACGGAGGAGACATGAAAAGAACACTTCTCAGCCTTTACGTAGAGACAATTCTCTAAAAGGCGCTGTAGAACACGTCGAACGTGCTGAACATGAATCTCGAGTGACGGTGAAAAAATCAGGATATCGTCAAGATAGACAAAAACAAAGATGTTCAGCATGTCTCTCAGAACATCATTAACTAATGCCTGAAAAACAGCTGGCGCATTGGCGAGACCAAACGGCAGAACCCGGTACTCAAAATGCCCTAACGGAGTGTTAAACGCCGTTTTCCACTCGTCCCCCTCTCTGATGCGCACGAGATGGTAAGCGTTATGAAGGTCCAACTTAGTAAAGCACCTGGCTCCCTGCAGAATCTCGAAGGGTGATGACATAAGGGGAAGCGGATAACGATTCTTAACCGTTATGTCATTCAGCCCTCGATAATCCACGCAGGGGCGCAGAGTACCGTCCTTCTTCTTAACAAAAGAACCCCGCCCCGGCCGGAGAGGAAGAAGGCACTATGGTACCGGCGTCAAGAGACACAGATAAATAATCCTCGAGAGCCTTACGTTCGGGAGCCGACAGAGAGTATAGTCTACCCCGAGGAGGAGTGGTCCCCGGAAGGAGATCAATACTACAATCATACGACCGGTGAGGAGGAAGGGAGTTGGCTCGGGACCGACTGAAGACCGTGCGCAGATCATGATATTCCTCCGGCACTCCTGTCAAATCGCCAGGTTCCTCCTGAGAAGTGGGGACAGAAGAAATGGGAGGGATGGCAGACATTAAGCACTTCACATGACAAGATACGTTCCAGGATAGGATAGAATTACAAGACCAATTAATAGAAGGATTATGACATACTAGCCAGGGATGACCCAAAACAACAGGTGTGAAAGGTGAATGAAAAATCAAAAAAGAAATAGTCTCACTGTGGTTACCAGATACTGTGAGAGTTAAAGGTAGTGTCTCAAATTTGATACTGGGAAGATGACTACCATCTAAGGCAAACATGGGCGTAGGCTTGTCTAACTGTCTGAAAGGAATGTTATGTTTCCGAACCCATGCTTCGTCCATGAAACAACCCTCAGCCCCAGAGTCAATCAAGGCACTGCATGTAGCACCCGAACCGGTCCAGCGTAGATGGACCGACATAGTAGTACAAGATCTAGATGAAGAGACCTGAGTAGTAGCGCTCACCAGTAGCCCTCCGCTTACTGATGGGCTCTGGCCTCTTACTGGACATGAATTAACAAAATGTCCATCAAATCCGCAATAGAGGCACAGGCGGTTGGTGATCCTCCGTTCCCTCTCCTTAGTCGAGATGCGAATCCCTCCCAGCTGCATGGGCTCAGTCTCAGAGCCAGAGGAGGGAGATGGTTGCGATGCGGAGCAGGGAAACACCGTTGATGCGAGCTCTCTTCCACGAGCCTGGTGACGAAGATCTACCCGTCGTTCTATGCGGATGGCGAGAGCAATCAAAGAGTCCACACAGGAAGGAACCTCCCGAGAGAGAATCTCATCTTTGACCACTGTGTGGAGTCCCTCCAGAAAACGAGCGAGCAGCGCCGGCTCGTTCCAGTCACTAGAGGCAGCAAGAGTACGAAACTCTATAGAGTAATCCGTTATGGATCGATCACCTTGGCATAGGGAAGCCAGGACCCTAGAAGCCTCCCCACCAAAAACTGAACGGTCAAAAACCCGAATCATCTCCTCTTTAAAGTTCTGGTAATTGTTAGAACAATCAGCCCTTGCCTCCCAGATAGCTGTGCCCCAATCTCGGGCCCGGCCAGTAAGGAGTGAAATGACGTAAGCAACCCGAGCTCTCTCTCTAGAGTATGTGTTGGGTTGGAGAGAGAACACAATCTCACACTGGGTGAGAAAGGAGCGGCACTCAGTGGGCTGCCCGGAGTAGCAAGGTGGGTTATTAACCCTAGGTTCTGGAGGCTCGGCAGGCCAGGAAGTAACAGGTGGCACGAGACGAAGACTCTGGAACTGTCCAGAGAGGTCGGAAACCTGAGCGGCCAGGTTCTCCACGGCATGGCGAGCAGCAGACAATTCCTGCTCGTGTCTGCCGAGCATGGCTCCTTGGATCTCGACGGCAGTGTTACGAGCGTCTGTAGTCGCTGGGTCCATTCCTCGGTCGGATCCTTCTGTCATGCTGGTGAATGAGGACCCAAAAGCGACTTGGCGAAAACAGAGTATTTAATCCAGAATAAACTTTACAAAACAAAAAGCATAATACTACACGTAAAGACAAGAACAGACTGGAGACTTGATCGAGAACTGCAGGTTGCCTCGGGAAGGCACTTGAACCTAGCAGACTCAGACACTTGCTCACCACGCAGCATCTGAGGGAAACACGACACGACAGGGCAAAACATAGACACAGCACGGTGAATTATAAATGAGGATCCGACAGGGCAGGTACGGGAAACAAGGAGTGAAATAGGGACTCTAATCAGGGAAAAGGATCGGGAACAGGTGTGGGAAGACTAAATGATGATTAGGGGAATAGGAACAGCTGGGAGCAGGAACGGAACGATAGAGAGAAGAGAGAGCGAGAGAGTGAGAGAGGGAGGGGGAGAGAGAGGGATAGAAAGAGGGAAAGAACCTAATAAGACCAGCAGAGGGAAACGAATAGAATGGGAAGCACAGGGACAAGACATGATAATAAATGACAAAACATGACAATATGTTCCATATGCATGTGCAACAGAGGTTCCCCAGTAAACGTCATGCTGGAGTCAGAGCAGACCCCCACCAGCTGCAACTGTTCCATAATCAAGACCTCTACAAATACTCAGTCCTGCCACTTCCACACTGCCAGATCGTAATCTCTGCTCAGTCAGTCTACTTTTCTAGCCGTTTGTTACTATTCAGATCCTGTTATCCTGTTTTCCTTGCCTGACGCGGTTTTCCTCTCCGCTACAGTTCTGCCCGCTCTGACTCTGGTCCCTGTCTCCAGTTCCACGTCTCGTCGTCCTGCTACTCTGTCCTGGATTCCCCACTCTACTGCTCCCTTGGATTCCCCTCCGGACCTGCTTACCATGTCTCAACCCCTCTCGCTCCAGCCTCAGCACCTGGTTACCAGCAACCCACCTGACCTGCACTCCATCTCCCCCTGTGTTTCAATAAATACCTTGGTTACTTTATCCCAAATCAAATCAAATCAAATCCTCGTCTGAGTCTGCTCTTGGGTTCCCCTGTTCCACTCCACATAACATTATTTCTGGTTTATTATTATTGCTCTGGAGGTGTTACATTTGGCTAGCACAGCAAATAACAGAGCTAGTGTGATGTGAAGGTAGACAAAGCTCAGCTTATCTTGTTAGCCATCTAGATTGATGGATTCCTCTCAAGACAGCAACAATATAACTAAACTAAATGTAGCTAGCATACAAGTTCAATTTGACGCCACCTTGTTTACATCAAAAGTGACCCCACTATCAACCTCAATCTTGCCCCTCACCAGTCTCTCTCCTACCTCATTTCTCTGCTTCCTCAAACGCTACCATATTTTACCCACTTAGTTTCAATTAAGAAACATACTGTAGTGGTAATGACTCGCTAGGCATGTATTCTTGCCATTGCGTCACGAGAGCTAGCTAGTGGTTTATTTTCACATGTAATAAAGCTAGACTAATACAAATTCTAGCTCTGACACTTTCTGGTGATAATGTTGAACTGCATATTAATAACACCAGGATGATACATAACATGAAGCAAATATATCTATATTTTTTTATTAAATCAAATTAACCTTAAAATATTCAGTTCTGCACACCCTCATGATAATTATATTTTTGAATAATGTATCTCTCCTGTGCATGGTATTCTGAAGGCCTATCTTCATTACAAGGGTAGGGCTTGCACTAATCCATTTCATGAGGGCATGTCCAGTAGCTGTAGAAGTAAAATCTGATCTCCTTCAACATGGTCAGCCTCATTAGTCAAATCTGGTATTCTTCATCATGGTTAGCCTCATTATGTGTCAAATCTGGTATTATTCAACATGGTTAGCCTCGTTATGTGTCAAATCTGGTATCCATCAACATGGTTAGCCTCATTGAGTCATATGGTATTATTCAACATGGTTAGCCTCATTAATTGTCTAATTAAAAAGACACACACCGGTGTCCCCTATCCACATCGATGGAACAGTAGTGGAGAGGGTAGTATGTTTTAAGTTCCTCAGCATACACATCACAGACAAACTGAATTGGTCCACTCACACAGACAGCATCGTGAAGAAGGTGCAGCAGCGCCTCTTCAACCTCAGGAGGCTGAAGAAATTTGGCTTGTCACCAAAAGCACTCACAAACTTCTACAGATGCACAATCGAGAGCATCCTGTCGGGCTGTATCACCGCCTGGTACGGCAACTGCTCCGCCCACAACCGTAAGGCTCTCCAGAGGGTAGTGAGGTCTGCACAACGCATCACTGGGGGCAAACTACCTGCCCTCCAGGACACCTACACCACCCGATGTCACAGGAAGGCCATAAAGATCATCAAGGACAACAACCACCCGAGCCACTGCCTGTTCACCCCGCTATCATCCAGAAGGCGAGGTCAGTACAGGTGCATCAAAGCTGGGACCGAGAGACTGAAAAACAGCTTCTATCTCAAGGCCATCAGACCGTTAAACAGCCACCACTAACATCGAGTGGCTGCTGCCAACACACTGACTCAACTCCAGCCACTTTAATAATGGGAATTGATGGGAAAGGATGTAAAATATCACTAGCCACTTTAAACAATGCTACCTAATATAATGTTACTGTCATGCAGGTGAAAGAGGACCCAAAAGCGACTTGGCGAAAACAGAGTCTTTAATCCAGTAAAGTAAATACAATCAAAAAAACACAACTTTCACTCGAAATGACGAGGACAAACTGGAGACTCGATCTTGAACAGCAGGTGAACAGCAGGTTGCCTCGGGAAGGCACTTGAACCAGACAGACTCAGACACCTGCTCACCACGCAGCATCTGAGGAAAACACGACACGACAGGGCGATACACAAACACAGCACGGTGAAATCTAGACAAGGAACCGACAGGGCAGAAACGAATAACAAGGAGAGAAATAGGGACTCTAATCAGGGAAAAGGATCGGGAACAGGTGTGGGAAGGCTAAATGATGATTAGGGGAATAGGAACAGCTGGGAGCAGGAACGGAACGATAGAGAGAAGAGAGAGCGAGAGAGTGAGAGAGGGAGGGGGAGAGAGAGGGATAGAAAGAGGGAAAGAACCTAATAAGACCAGCAGAGGGAAACGAATAAAATGGGAAGCACAGGGACAAGACAAGATAATAAATGACAAAACATGACAGTACCCCCCCACTCACCGAGCGCCTCCTGGCGCACTCGAGGAGGAATCCTGGCGGCAACGGAGGAAATCATCAATGAGTGAACGGTCCAGCACGTCCCGAGACGGAACCCAACTCCTCTCCTCAGGACCGTAACCCTCCCAATCCACTAAGTATTGGTGACCCCGTCCCCGAGAACGCATGTCCATGATCTTATGTACCTTGTAAATAGGTGCGCTCGACAAGGACGGGAGGGGGGAGGGAAGACGAACGGGGGTGCGAAGAAAGGGCTTAACACAGGAGACATGGAAGACAGGATGGACGCGACGAAGATGTCGCGGAAGAAGCAGTCGCACAGCGACAGGATTGACGACCTGGGAGACACGGAACGGACCAATGAACCGCGGAGTCAACTTACGAGAAGCTGTCGTAAGAGGAAGGTTGCGAGTGGAAAGCCACACTCTCTGGCCGCAACAATACCTTGGACTCTTAATCCTGCGTTTATTGGCGGCTCTCACAGTCTGTGCCCTGTAACGGCAAAGTGCAGACCTCACCCTCCTCCAGGTGCGCTCACAACGTTGGACAAACGCTTGAGCGGAGGGAACGCTGGACTCGGCAAGCTGGGATGAGAACAGAGGAGGCTGGTAACCCAGACTACTCTGAAACGGAGATAACCCGGTAGCAGACGAAGGAAGCGAATTGTGAGCGTATTCTGCCCAGGGGAGCTGTTCTGCCCAAGACGCAGGGTTTCTGAAAGAAAGGCTGCGTAGTATGCGACCAATCGTCTGATTGGCCCTCTCTGCTTGACCGTTAGACTGGGGATGAAACCCGGAAGAGAGACTGACGGACGCACCAATCAAACGACAGAACTCCCTCCAAAACTGTGACGTGAATTGCGGGCCTCTGTCTGAAACGGCGTCTAACGGGAGGCCATGAATTCTGAATACATTCTCGATAATGATTTGTGCCGTCTCCTTAGCGGAAGGAAGTTTAGCGAGGGGAATGAAATGTGCCGCCTTAGAGAACCTATCGACAACCGTAAGAATCACAGTCTTCCCCGCAGACAAAGGCAGACCGGTAATGAAGTCTAGGGCGATGTGAGACCATGGTCGAGAAGGAATGGGGAGCGGTCTGAGACGACCGGCAGGAGGAGAGTTACCCGACTTAGTCTGCACGCAGTCCGAACAAGCAGCCACGAAACGGCGCGTGTCACGCTCCTGAGTCGGCCACCAAAAGCGCTGGCGAATAGACGCAAGAGTGCCTCAAACACCGGGATGACCAGCTAACTTGGCAGAGTGAGCCCACTGAAGAACAGCCAGACGAGTGGAAACAGGAACGAAAAGGAGGTTACTAGGACAAGCGCGCGGCGACGCAGTGTGCGTGAGTGCTTGCTTAACCTGTCTTTCAATTCCCCAGACTGTTAACCCGACAACACGCCCATAAGGAAGAATCCCCTCGGGATCAGTAGAAGCCACAGAAGAACTAAACAGACGGGATAAGGCATCAGGCTTGGTGTTCTTGCTACCCGGACGGTAAGAAATCACAAACTCGAAACGAGCGAAAAACAACGCCCAACGAGCTTGACGGGCATTAAGTCGTTTGGCAGAACGGATGTACTCAAGGTTCTTATGGTCTGTCCAAACGACAAAAGGAACGGTCGCCCCCTCCAACCACTGTCGCCATTCGCCTAGGGCTAAGCGGATGGCGAGCAGTTCACGGTTACCCACATCATAGTTGCGCTCAGATGGCGACAGGCGATGAGAAAAATAAGCGCAAGGATGAACCTTATCGTCAGACTGGAAGCGCTGGGATAGAATGGCTCCCACGCCTACCTCTGAAGCGTCAACCTCGACAATGAATTGTCTAGTGACGTCAGGAGTAACGAGGATAGGAGTGGACGTAAAACGTTCTTTTAGAAGATCAAAAGCTCCCTGGGCGGAACCGGACCACTTAAAACACGTCTTGACAGAAGTAAGAGCTGTGAGAGGGGCAGCAACTTGACCGAAATTACGAATGAAACGCCGATAGAAATTAGCGAAACCTAAAAAGCGCTGCAACTCGACACGTGACCTTGGAACGGGCCAATCACTGACAGCTTGGACCTTAGCGGAATCCATCTGAATGCCTTCAGCGGAAATAACGGAACCGAGAAAAGTAACGGAGGAGACATGAAAAGAGCACTTCTCAGCCTTTACGTAGAGACAATTCTCTAAAAGGCGCTGTAGAACACGTCGAACGTGCTGAACATGAATCTCGAGTGACGGTGAAAAAATCAGGATATCGTCAAGATAGACAAAAACAAAGATGTTCAGCATGTCTCTCAGAACATCATTAACTAATGCCTGAAAAACAGCTGGCGCATTGGCGAGACCAAACGGCAGAACCCGGTACTCAAAATGCCCTAACGGATTGTTAAACGCCGTTTTCCACTCGTCCCCCTCTCTGATGCGCACGAGATGGTAAGCGTTACGAAGGTCCAACTTAGTAAAGCACCTGGCTCCCTGCAGAATCTCGAAGGCTGATGACATAAGGGGAAGCGGATAACGATTCTTAACCGTTATGTCATTCAGCCCTCGATAATCCACGCAGGGGCGCAGAGTACCGTCCTTCTTCTTAACAAAAAAAAACCCCGCCCCGGCCGGAGAGGAAGAAGGCACTATGGTACCGGCGTCAAGAGACACAGACAAATAATCCTCGAGAGCCTTACGTTCGGGAGCCGACAGAGAGTATAGTCTACCCCGAGGAGGAGTGGTCCCCGGAAGGAGATCAATACTACAATCATACGACCGGTGAGGAGGAAGGGAGTTGGCTCGGGACCGACTGAAGACCGTGCGCAGATCATGATATTCCTCCGGCACTCCTGTCAAATCGCCAGGTTCCTCCTGAGAAGTAGGGACAGAAGAAACGGGAGGGATGGCAGACATTAAACACTTCACATGACAAGAAACGTTCCAGGATAGGATAGAATTACTAGACCAATTAATAGAAGGATTATGACATACTAGCCAGGGATGACCCAAAACAACAGGTGTAAACGGTGAACGAAAAATCAAAAAGAAATAGTCTCACTGTGGTTACCAGATACTGTGAGGGTTAAAGGTAGTGTCTCAAATCTGATACTGGGAAGATGACTACCATCTAAGGCGAACATGGGCGTAGGCTTCTCTAACTCTCTGAAAGGAATGTCATGTTTCCGAACCCATGCTTCGTCCATGAAACAACCCTCAGCCCCAGAGTCTATCAAGGCACTACATGTAGCACCCGAACCGGTCCAGCGTAGATGGACCGACAAAGTAGTACAGGATTTTGATGGAGAGACTTGAGTAGTTGCGCTCACCTGTAGCCCTCCGCTTACAGATGAGCTCTGGCTTTTACTGGACATGAATTAACAAAATGTCCAGCAACTCCGCAATAGAGGCACAGGCGGTTGGTGATCCTCCGTTCCCTCTCCTTAGTCGAGATGCGAATCCCTCCCAGCTGCATGGGCTCAGTCTCTGAGCCAGAGGAGGGAGATGGTTGCGATGCGGAGCAGGGAAACACCGTTGATGCGAGCTCTCTTCCACGAGCCCGGTGACGAAGATCTACCCGTCGTTCTATGCGGATGGCGAGAGCAATCAAAGAGTCCACATCTGAAGGAACCTCCCGGGAGAGAATCTCATCCTTAACCACTGCGTGGAGTCCCTCCAGAAAACGAGCGAGCAGCGCCGGCTCGTTCCACTCACTAGAGGCAGCAAGAGTGCGAAACTCAATAGAATAATCCGTTATGGACCGTTCACCTTGGCATAGGGAAGCCAGGGCCCTAGAAGCCTCCCTACCAAAAACTGAACGGTCAAAAACCCGAATCATCTCCTCTTTAAAGTTCTGGTACTTGTTAGAGCAATCAGCCCTTGCCTCCCAGATAGCTGTGCCCCATTCTCGAGCCCGGCCAGTAAGGAGTGAAATGACGTAAGCAACCCGAGCTCTCTCTAGAGTATGTGTTGGGTTGGAGAGAGAACACAATCTCACACTGCGTGAGAAAGGAGCGGCACTCAGTGGGCTGCCCGGAGTAGCAAGGTGGGTTATTAACCCTAGGTTCTGGAGGCTCGGCAGGCCAGGAAGTAACAGGTGGCACGAGACGAAGACTCTGGAACTGTCCAGAGAGGTCGGAAACCTGAGCGGCCAGGTTCTCCACGGCATGGCGAGCAGCAGACAATTCCTGCTCGTGTCTGCCGAGCATGGCTCCTTGGATCTTGACGGCAGTGTAACGAGCGTCTGAAGTCGCTGGGTCCATTCCTTGGTCGGTTCCTTCTGTCATGCAGGTGAAAGAGGACCCAAAAGCGACTTGGCGAAAACAGAGTCTTTAATCCAGTAAAGTAAATACAATCAAAAAACACAACTTTCACTCGAAATGACGAGGACAAACTGGAGACTCGATCTTGAACAGCAGGTGAACAGCAGGTTGCCTCGGGAAGGCACTTGAACCAGACAGACTCAGACACCTGCTCACCACGCAGCATCTGAGGAAAACACGACACGACAGGGCGATACACAAACACAGCACGGTGAAATCTAGACAAGGAACCGACAGGGCAGAAACGAATAACAAGGAGAGAAATAGGGACTCTAATCAGGGAAAAGGATCTGGAACAGGTGTGGGAAGGCTAAATGATGATTAGGGGAATAGGAACAGCTGGGAGCAGGAACGGAACGATAGAGAGAAGAGAGAGCGAGAGAGTGAGAGAGGGAGGGGGAGAGAGAGGGATAGAAAGAGGGAAAGAACCTAATAAGACCAGCAGAGGGAAACGAATAAAATGGGAAGCACAGGGACAAGACAAGATAATAAATGACAAAACATGACAGTTACATACCCTACATTATTCATCTCATATGCATACGTATATACTGTACTCTATATCATCTACTGCATCCTTACGTAATACATGTATCACTAGCCACTTTAACTATGCCACTTTGTTTACATACTCATCTCATATGTATATACTGTACTCGATACCATCTACTGTATCTTGCCTATGCTGCTCTGTACCATCACTCATTCATATATCTTTATGTACATATTCTTTATCCCCTTACACTGTGTATAAGACAGTTTTGGAATTGTTAGTTAGATTACTTGTTGGTTATTA
The DNA here is from genome assembly GCF_021184085.1 of Oncorhynchus gorbuscha. Taxonomy (NCBI): domain Eukaryota; kingdom Metazoa; phylum Chordata; class Actinopteri; order Salmoniformes; family Salmonidae; genus Oncorhynchus; species Oncorhynchus gorbuscha. The sequence goes on along the minus strand of NC_060174.1, from coordinate 68,464,605 downwards.
CTGCATTGTCGGAACTAGAAGCACAAGCATTTCGCTACACTCGCATTAACATCTGCGAACCATGTGTATGTGACAAATACAATTTGATTTGATTTGATTTGACTCTACTTTCATTAATCAGATGACTGTTATTTATCAAATCAACTATTAGGAATTTGAGGTACCACAAGTGTGGTTGTTAAGCATGTCCCAGTTTAGGTCACCTAACAGTACAAACTCTGAAGATAAATGGGGGCAATCAATTCACATATGGTGTCCAGGACAGAGATGGGGGCTGAAGGGGGTCTATAACAAGCGGCAATGGTCAGAGACTTGTTTCTGGAAAGGTGGATTTTTAAAAGTAGAAGCTTGAATTGTTTGGGCACAGACCTGGATAGTATGACATAACTCTGCAGGCTAACTCCGCCCCCTTTGGCAATTATATTTTGTCAAAAATGTTATAGTTATGGATTTTTGGTGGCCTTCCTAAGCCAGGATTCAGACACGGCTAGGACATACGGGTTAGCGGAGTGCGCTAAAACATTGAATAAAACAAACTTAGGGTGGAGGCTTCTAATGTTAACATGCATGAAACCAAGGCTTTTACGGTTACAGAAGTCAACAGATGAGAGTGCCTGGGGAATGGGAGTGTAGGTATGTTCTACAGAGCGTGGTTTAACCTCTACATCACCAGAGGCACAGGGGAGGAGTAGGATAAGTGTGGGGCTAAAGGCTATAAGAACTGGTCGATTAGTGCATTCGGAACAGAGAGTAAAAGGAGCAGATTTCTGGGCGTGGAAGACTAGATATCAACACATAATGTACAGACAAGGGTATGGTAGGATGTGAATACAGTGGAGGTAAACCTAGGCATTGAGTGATGATGAGAGAGGTTGTCTCTAGAAGCACCATTTAAGTCAGGTGAGTTCACCGCATGAGTGGGGGGTGGAACAAAATGGCTAGCTAAGGCATATTGAGCAGGGCTGGAGGCTCTACAGTGAAATAAAACAATAACCACTAATCAAAACAGAAATGGACAAGGCATATTGACATTAGGGAGAGGCATGCGTAGCCGAGTGATTAGAGGGTCCAGTGAGTAGCTAGGCGAGCTGTAGACACAGCAATTCAGACAGCTAGTGGGCCGGGGCTATCAGAAAGCCTTTGGGGGACGCCGCGACGGAAGAGCCTGTTGACTAGAAAAAGAGAGTTAAGGAAAATCACAGAAAAACACACTGGTTAACTTGATAAGACGAACTGGCAACAGACAAACAGGGAACACCGGAATAAATACCCAGGGAATAATGGGAAAATGGGTGACACCTGGAGGTGGGTGGAGACAATCACAAAGACAGGTGAAACAGATCAGGGCGTGACAAACCTAATTGAGAGAGTGAAAAGAAGGAAACCTGTGCAGACTGAAAATATTTCAAAATATGTATCCTGTTTGCGACAAGGCACTTAAGTAATACTGCAATTAATATTTTGTCCTGAATACAAAGTGTTATGTTTATGGCAAACCCAATAAAACAAATCACTGAGTACCACTCACAGCAGTAATTGCTGCCAAATGTGATTCTAACACAGGTGTGTCTAACATGTATTGATTGAGGGGTGTGAATACTTATGTAAATGAGATAGGTATGCATTTCATTTTCAGGAAATTAGCAAACATTTCTACAAATGGGGGTATTGTGTATAGACGGCTGAATTTTTTATATATTTGTATATACGTAATCATTTTTAAATTCAGACTGTCACAACAAAATGTGGAATAAGTCAAGGTGTATGAATAATATCTGAAGGTACTGTAAAATGTGGTATTTAGTTGCAATTGTGTTTTGTATTGTCATAGTTCTCTCATCGGGACTGAACATCGGTTCATTAACTAGCCATCTTAGTTACTTGCTAGGTAGCTAACATTGTTGTTTTTAACAGATCAAGCTAAAGGTTGTGTGATAAAATAAACATATTGGATTGCTGCCTATCCTATTTATATGTAGTAAGCTAGCTGACGTTATCTCGAATAGACGGTTAACTTGATAAACAACCGGGGGCGGCAGGGTAGCCTAGTGGTTAGAGCTTGCAAGTTCAAACCCCCAAGCTGACAAGGTACAAATCTGTCGTTCTGCCCCTGAACAGGCAGTTAACCCACTGTTCCTAGGCTGTCATTGAAAATAAGAATTTGTTCTTAACTGACTTGCCTAGTTAAATAAAGGTAAAATAAAAAATAATAATAAAAATGCGTGTGCTACACATCATCCTGGCACCACCACCTCCTACTGCTAACTTTACTATCCATGCAGGTAATGATGGCAGCTACGACTCTTCTTTGGGTAATCTATCAACTTTAATTTTCTAAAATAGATTTGTCCCCGGATGTAAGGACCATCCCACCCGCGATTACTATGGTCAAAATGTTGACCTTGAGACAACAACTAGACTAAGTTAGCTAGCTTAGTTGCTAGCTGTTTACAGCCAAGACAGAACAGCTGTTGTTTACAAACACTATAAATAAATGCAACTGTACTGTATGGAATAGAATAGCCTCAGTTTACGACATAACATAATTATAGTGCTCATGGTGACTCATAAGGTACGTCTGACAGAACACAACTTCCACCTAAGCCCCGCCCACTCTCTTCCCCTCTCTCTCCCCCTTCTCTCTCTTCCTCGCTGTCCCCCTCTCTCCCTATTTTCCTCTACAGCTCTCAAAATCGTTTTCTCCTTTCACCCTCCCCATCTCTCTTTTTGTCCTACATTTCACTAGACATGTCAATATAAAACTCATTAATCATGCTACATTCTGCATTACCCTTAAGGCTAGAAACATTCATGATTTAGACCTATTTGAAATTCAGATCCAGCTATTACTGCAAATGCATGTAAATATGTCCTCTCTGCTATCAATAACTTACATCTTTGAAAAGGTGTTTATTTTCCAATACTTTAAAGGCCTCTAAAGCTTTTCATGATAGGGATTTTATAAGAGTAAAACATGTTTTTTTATATAGCTACATGTTATTGAATGTATAGATAGAATTCATCTGTCTGTCTATTTAACCAGGCAAGCCAGTTAAGAACAAATTCTTATTTTCAATGACGGCTTAGGAACAGAGGGTTAACTGCCTTGTTCAGGGGCAGAACAACTGATTGTCAGCTCGGGGATTTGATCTAGCAACCTTTCGGTTACTGGCCCAACGCTACTAGGCTAACTGCCTCCTCAATATAATCAAGGTCTCAAAGCTTGATAGATCACCTGATGTTAGCTCTTTGTTTATTGTGGAAATGTTAGAATGTGTCAAATAAGAAACACATCATTTTCTTTCCCCATTCTTCTGTAGTCTCAGAACTTGAAAATTGTATTTCAAATCAATTCCATCGGATCTGCCCTGAATGGCTTCAGTGTCAACTGAAATATATGACGAATGTAGGTGGTCCGAGCTGAGCATCTGTTTAACCACTTCCTACAAGTAGTCTCGTTCGTACCACTCCTTAATCAATAGGACTGATCACATCATCATAATTTGCTTATGATGGATATGTTGTCATGGAGGGACTATTATTTACCATTAGGGGAGAGATTCATCTGACCGGCTAGTTATTGACTTTGGATGTGAGTTTTTGCAGAATCTTATTTAGAGGAATTTGATATTCAACTCTCTGTATTGACAACACTGTCTCTAATCTGTCAGATGAAAATGAAATGAGACTAATGAGAAGTGCTTAAAGGCCCATAGAAAAGGCTCCAATGTGCCAGCTGTCTAAATGTCACAGGCCACTGTCCAAAAGCTGGTCTATACACACAGGGCCTACAGGGACAGCATCAGGAAGTTGAGAATGTCAGATCTCTCACAAAGGTCCTTACTGTCTCTGTTGGAAGTTCTATACTAGCGATACACACATTTCATGTCGGTTGGTATTTTAACACTTTGTGTTGGTTTATTTAATTGGACCATGTATGTATTGTATGCTCACAAGACTGAAATATGTCAGAAATGTTGAAATGTCATCGCTCAGAGAACCCAACAAGGCTGGAAACAGTGTTGCTGAATCATAACATATCTGAACATTGGCGACAGCTTTCCATCACAAAAATATTGGGTCAAGTATGTCAGTGTTTGATTCATTTCTTGGATGCCTTTTGTACTTTAACTTCGAGTATTTTTAGAGTTTAATACTCGTAATCTATTCTCTTTCATGCTTTGATGTGAGAAAATGCCTTCATCAAATAGCTATTGTTGATGGAGAGATGCACCTTATTTAAGTCCTAAGACGAAGGTGCAGGAGCAATTCAAATAAGTGGGTCACTTGTTATTGAGATAGCGCTCCTCTGTTCAAGTGCTATCTGATATCTACCTGATGCCTTGACGTGGCTGCGTCTCCCCAGGTCTCCTGATCCCACTGAAGACCAAAGAAAACCTAATGAGATGATGACAGCACAAGATCCGCATTTACCATTGGGATAATCCTCACAAACAATCAGATGAAATTGTGTAGTCTGCATGTTCGAAGCCCTCTGTCCGCTTACAAAGTATAAGCAGGTAGGCTCCTCAGCAAGAAGTGATTTGTTTACACGCACCCGACTCGCTGCCTTGTGTCAAGCAGAGTAAAGATATTCTTACACATATTTCTGACAGTAAAGTCACAAAGTAAATTTTACCAGAGGAGCCTCATCTGCTAGTAAACAGACATCCCAAAAAATGACTTTCAAGACACCAATCAGAGAGCAAAGACATCATCCTCCAGAACATCCCAATTAACCCAAATCATCAGAATAATCTGACAGTTTCATCACATCCACAGACACCGCACAAAAAAGGAGCTAAATAAGACACAGACTTCTGACAGTGACTGGTTCTCTGGATGAATGGCAAGCAGCGGGACCTGTAAAATATCCCAAGGCATGCCCACTCCCGCCCCCATCAGTCTGAGGGTTGTCAATGTCATTGAGAGGCTGTCAGGCTCATTCTGGGTGCCGTCCAAATCAACAGTAAATATTAGTCCTGTAGGACCGTCTAACATCCCCTCTTATTAATAACCTCCTAACCCTGTTGTTTGATGTTCAATAATTACACTCTGTGCTCTCAGGAGAAACACAGAGAAGCCCCTGTTCACAGCCCTGCTCCCAAGCTCCTGTCCTCACAGAAATTGACGACCACATGACCGTCTCAAATATAGACAGAAATATAACTACAGACCAAATGACATGGGCTTTAATGAAGATTAGTCAGAGGAGTTTACCCTGGGAAGTTAACTCTTTCATTGCATGTACTGTATGACACATAGATAATGGTACTGAGTATGTGTTCTTACATGACTTATTGTTGAGGATATCGACAGGAACTTTGCACTGGGAAGTGGAACAAGAGGCAGGCAGTGGGTGAGTGGGATACCCAGATGTATTCACAAGCACAGCTGAATCATTTATGATGTTGGTTATTGTTTCTTCATCCAGCTGGGATGTAGAAACAAATCCACAGCTGGTAGAGGGATTTCAGCCTGATCTTGCCCTCCACACAACACCCCCCCCCCTCCCGCCCCCCACTTTAATAGCACCCCCAAGTACAGAGCAAGATGTCTGGAGTCCAAGTAGCTTCGTTGCTGTTATCCAAACAAACAAAGGCTTACATTGCTCCCCCTAGCTTCCTGTCTCGGTGCCTTGTTTCCTAGGTAACCATGTCAGGTGAAACGAGTAGGGTACTGACTCCCTCCAGAGGGCCAACCCTCTCTCATCCAAAGTTTCTCACTTTGGGTCATGTGACACCTGTTCCCATGACAACCATGTTGGGGGGGGGCAGTCTGGATGTCCCTTTGATCAGGGGGAAACACCACACATTCCAATGAGAGAGCCTCAAACCATGGTAGGGATTTACACATGCAACAGCTGTTCTTCATGATGCAAAGAGCTCATATTTAGATATGTGATCCTAGTGGCTGTTCCTTGCGGGATTTAATCATTGTAGAGAGATGAGAGGGCTGCAACGTAGTCATATCAAATCAAATGAATGATCTGTGAGTAGCTCCGGTTTGGGGTTCTGCTCATGCTAAAAGAGCTACATCTCCATGGTAACCATGCAGGGATATATTTTTCATATACTCTGATTGAAATGTGAGCTGAATAAAGAGGTAGAAATGTCATCCATTTAAAGGTGAACATGACATGATGTCACCATCCATAATCAGACTGATTTGATGCCAGGCTTCCTTTCACCCACCCCTCCTAATGCAGCTAATCATCAGCAGTACTGTCACTTTGCATATGTTAGTTTGCTTTGTGGGCCAGTGACCTTTAAGCCCTTTCTGGTCCATAATAAACATGTGGCCTTTCCAAGCCTTTGAGTCTTGGTAAACAAAGCGGGCGTCCCAAGCCTCTGGGCGGAGGTAAACGGGTGACTTCTCCAAGCCTTTTAGCCTGTGGAAAGCTGTTGGAACGCTTCCATCAGATAACAGAGCCCCGTGGGTATACTCTCAATAAACTGTCTCTGGCAACTTGCTGAATCTCCAGACACCTGTACCATTGTGGGCGGCCGGGCCTGTCCTTTCTCCCCTCGCCACCGTAGTGATCCAGGACCATTGATCCACTTAGGGACAAGGACAAGTCTGTCTCCAATAGCCATCGACTGTAATGGGGTCTGTAACCCAATGTCTCCTGAAGCTCAAAATACACTGGAGCGTGACCTCTGCAAGACCGCAGCAACACACGCTCAATGGTGCAATATATCCCATTCAGCTCCACAGAAACAGATGACACAAAAACAGTAAGCTATAGAAGAGTCATTTTGGTCATCTTTAGATTCAAATTCTAGCTATTATCGCTACTGGTTTTTGTTAATTAGACTGTTTCCCTGTTTTTTGGGTACACTAATAACCCCAACTGTATCTTTGATCTAGGATGTTGTATATTTCCCAGCAGCTGTTGTTATCCCCTGGGTTATAAGGACAGTGATACAATTTGAACTTCCACACACTCTTAGAAAAGTACTGTCAGTACAATTTTACTGGCAAACAAATCACAATACTTGGCCATTAAAATGGCATGATTGTAATTTTCTGCATCCTCTGATTTTACATCCAGGCATTGTCTTTGATTTATAATCCGGTGAATTCCTGTCAGCCTTGTCTATAGATCATGGATATTCATTACCTCCGCCATTCCTCATGGACCAGCTCTGATGACTTGGAATGTGATGTCACACATAACTCCAAAGCCCTGTTTATGATCCACTTCTGACTTAGGGAATCCTGGGAACTGCTGCTATGATCCATTAGGCCCCTATCCTGACTAAGCACAACTCCCCCAGCAGGGGAGTAGCAGGAGGCAGAACCTGGCCCAGTTCAGCTCCCTGCAGAGGGGGAGCCCCCGCCCCACTTGTGGGATGTGAAATATGACCACTAGAGGATCATCTGTGGGGCTTACAATCATCACCGTGCACCTGGTCTTGTTCTACCCAGCCTTGGCAGAAATCACAGATGACAGAGAATCTGAGGCGTGTGTTACACAGGACGACAAATGAAATGGAAATGCAAACTGCACTGCCATGGTCCCATAAATCTGTCACAGGCTGATTCCCAGTGTGGTTCTGCTCAAAGCGACAGTTTGATCCGTGTGACCCAGCCCCTCCTTTCTCCCTCTCAGCTGCCACTCTCTCAGAGAGCACCTCGACATCAACCTGAGGGGGGCGGAGCTGCTGATATGGTATGCTAATCGTCTCACATACTGTAACTGGGATAATATAACACAAGGGTAAAATGATAGTGATTTTGTGTCTGGGTCTTTTGATGTGGTAATAATGGAAGCACAGATGTGTATGATGCATGTACGCTGAGTGTGATTCCAGGGTGTGACTTTCACCTCCTTTTCATGGTTGTCGTGACCATGTCTCCTACTTGAGTTGAATTTAAAAGCCATCTAGTGTCACGTTCTTTCAAAATTGAACCCAGAAGCAGACCAGGACAAGGGGAGTAGGAAGAAGGTGAGTATTTATTTACAAGTGAATGTGAATGGGTAGATATATCCAGGTGGCATAGCGGGCAGCGGTGGTGAGTTGATGGGAGTAAATAGGTGGATCCAATGGGGTAGCGGAATCCTCCGACGACCAGGCGGGAATGGGGTAAATGATCCGGGTGAGTAACTGAAGACAGAACAAACGGAGATAAGTTCAAGGCAAGCAATACGTTAAAAAAATCTTTTTTTAAATTCTATCCAATTTGAGGCTGATACTATGGCACAACATACTGTTCATGGCTAATGATCCGGCAGGGAATGGATGTCAGGTCAGAGCTTTTGAAGGGGAGAGGTGATGATCAGGACAGGTGTGCAGATTACTGATGGGATACAGGTGCGGGTGAACATCGATCTCCCAACAAGCTAATTCGCCCGGCAACCAGACAGGGTGCGTTCCAGGACACCGGAAACACACTCCAGGACAGAAACACAGGCAAACACAGACTCAGGAAGCGGGATTCGTGACATCTAGCATGTATTTTCCATATGCTGCTCCACCATGACAACTGCGCATGACGTCAGGCATGACTCCTACAGCCTCATGTTGTTTCAACTGCTTATACAGTGGGGAGAACAAGTATTTGATACACTGCCGATTTTGCAGGTTGTCCTACTTACAAAGCATGTAGAGGTCTGTAATTTTTTATCACAGGTACACTTCAACTGTGAGAGACGGAATCTAAAATAAAAATCCAGAAAATCATATTGTATGATTTTTAAGTAATTAATTTGCATTTTATTGCATGACATAAGTATTTGATACATCAGAAAAGCAGAACTTAATATTTGGTACAAAACCTTTGTTTGCAATTACAGAGATCATACTGTTTCCTGTAGTTCTTGACCAGGTTTGCACACACTGCAGCAGGGATTTTGGCCCACTCCTCCATACAGACCATCTCCAGATCCTTCAGGTTCCGGGGCAATACGGACTTTCAGCTCCCTCTAAAGATCTTCTATTGGGTTCAGGTCTGGAGACTGGCTAGACCACTCCAGGACCTTGATGCTTCTTACGGAGCCACTCCTTAGTTGCCCTGGCTGTGTGTATCTGGTCTTGTCATGCTGGAAGACCCAGCCAGACCCATCTTCAATGCTCTTACTCGGGGAAGGAGGTTGTTGGCCAAGATCTCGCGATACATGGCCCCATCCATCCTCCCCTCAATACGGTGCACTCCTGTCCACAGAAAAGCATCTCCAAAGAATGATGTTTCCACCTCCATGCTTCACGGTCGGGATGGTGATCTTGGGGTTGTACTCATCATTCTTCTTGCTCCAAACACGGCAAGTGGAGTTTAGACCAAAAATATATATTTTTGTTTCATTAGACCACATGACCTTCTCCCATTCCTCCTCTGGATCATCCAGATGGTCATTGGCAAACTTCAGACGGGCCTGGACATGCGCTGGCTTGAGCAGGGGGACCTTGCGTGTGCTGCAGAATTTTAATCCATGATGGCGTAGTGTGTTACTAATGGTTTTCTTTGAGACTGTGGTCCCAGCTCTCTTCAGGTCCTTGACCAGGTCCTGCCATGTAGTTCTGGGCTGATCCCTCACCTTCCTCATGATCATTGATGCCCCACGAGGTGAGATCTTGCATGGAGCCCTAGACCGAGGGTGATTGACCGTCATCTTGAACTTCTTCCATTTTCTTATAATTGCGCCAACAGTTGTTGCCAGCAAGCTGCTTGACTATTGTCCTGTAGCCCATCCCAGCCTTGTGCAGGTCTACAATTTTATCCCTGATGTCCTTACACAGCTCTCTGGTCTTGGCCATTGTGGAGAGGTTGGAGTCTGTTTGATTGAGTGTGTGGACAGGTGTCTTTTATACAGGTAACGAGTTCAAACAGGTGCAGTTAATACAGGTAATGAGTGGAGAACAGGAGGGATTCTTAAATAAAAAGTAACAGGTCTGTGAGAGCCGGAATTCTTACTGGTTGGTAGGTGATCAAATACTTATGTCATGCAATAAAATGCAAATGAATTACTTAATTATCATACAATGTGATTTTCTGGATTTTTGTTTTAGATTCCGTCTCTCACAGTTGAAGTGTACCTATGATAAAAATTACAGACCTCTACATGCTTTGTAAGTGGGAAAACCTGCTAAATCTGCAGTGTATCAAATACTTGTTCTCCCCACTGTATATACTGAACATATACTGTAACGGTAAAATATACATGGTTATTTTGGGCATTATCAACAATAAAATACTGTGAAATGTTTTACTTCAGCATACTATAAGTTATGGTGCATTGTGGGAAAAATGTATGGTCAGGACAATAATTGCTGTATTTTGACTGGTACTGTTATTCCATCCCAATGAATACAGTACCGTACCGTATTTCTTGGAGCACAAAAACTTTTTGAGCACTACTGGGTGATATTGTTGTACTAATTTAACTTGTATGTGGTAGTAGTGCCACACCAATTCAAAAAAGTATAGGGGACAGACTGTAGTGGCAGCAAGACTTAAACCTTAAGTGGTTGAGCATTTTGCCATGTCCTTTTGATCTGTTTCGCCCTGTAGTCGCTGGCAGTTTGCAAGCGTTTGAAGGCCTATAGAAGTGCAATTAATCGTGGTTAACACACAACTAAAGTCTTGCGTAATTGGTCAGCTGCTCGATTAAGTTCTGGCTCCATATGAAGCGATGCTAGAACGGAGAGCGGAACCCAAACAAGGAGATCCACTCTCTCTCTCTGCAAGTTATAGACAATACAAGTCTATGGGCTGAATGTCCCCTCCCCTTCTTAAATTCAAAAGATGCTAACACTTGCAAAATCGTGATTTATCCAAATAATCAGTGATGACAAACCAACTACTGGAACAACTGCTGCTCGCTCGTTCTCCATCGGTGACCATTGTATAAAGACATATCTACGGTGCCATTTATGTTTGCATAGAATAACCACAATATAATAAAATGAAAGTGACATACAACACCAAATAAGTATTGGCTGCTTGGTAAACACATTACCTAGCAGCCAACCCGCTTGCACCAATCCCATGTAATTACAGTAAAATACTGTGAAATACAAACACCATCTCCCTACAATGAAATTCATTCATTCATTATGATTAAAGAAGTATTTACTTTTTACAGTGTAATACCGTCACTCATTATTATTAATACAGTTTAAGTACACTTGGAGGTTGGAGCCATTAAAGCTCGTTCTTCAACCTCTTCACAAATTTCTTGTTAACAAACTATAGTTTTGGCAAGTCGTTTGGACATCTACCTTGTGCATGATACAAGTCATTTTCCAACAACTATTTAATTCACTGTATCACAATTCCAGTGTGTCAGAAGTTTACATACACTAAGTTGACTGTGCCTTTAAACAACAAAATTCCAGAAAATGATGTCATGGCTTTAGAAAATTCTGACATCATTTGAGTCAATTGGAGGTGTACCTGTGGATGTATTTGTCATACCGCTCAGGAAGAAGATGCATTCTCTCTCTCCTAGAGATTAACTTACTTTGGTGTGAAAAGTGCAAATCAATCCCAGAACAACAGCAAAGGACCTTGTGAAGTTGCTTGAGGAAACAGGTACAAAATTATCTATATCCACAGTAAAACGAGTCCTATATCAACATAACCTGAAAGGCCGCTTGGCACGGAAGGAGCCACTACTCCAAAACCGCCATAAAAATGCCAGACTACAGTTTGCAACTGCACATGGGGACAAAGATCACCCTTTTTGGATAAATGTCTTCTGGTCTGATAAAACAAAAATAGAACTGTTTGGCCAAAATGATCATCGTTATGTTTGTAGGAAAAAGGGGGAGGCTTGCAAGCCAAAGAACACCATCCCAACCATGAAGCACGGGGGTGGTGGCATCATGTTGTGGGGGTGCTTTTCTGCAGGAGGGACTGGTGCACTTCACAAAATAGATGGCATCATGAGGGAGGAAAATTATGTGGATATATTGAAGCAACATCTCAAGACATCAGTCAGGAAGTTAAAGCTTGGTCACAAATGGGTCTTCCAAATGGACTATGACCCCAAGCATACTTCCAAAGTTGTGGCAAAATGGCTTAACCGCTTGAAGCTAGGGGGCACTATTTTTATGTTTGGAAAAATAACGTTCCCAAAGTAAACGGCCTATTTCTCATGACCAGATGCTAGAATATGCATATAATGGACAGATTAGGATAGAAAACACTCTAAAGTTTCCAAAACTGTAAACATATTGTCTGTGAGTATAACAGAACTGATATTGCAGATGAAACCCTGAGTATAATCCAATCAGGAAGTGCCTCTTATTTTGAAACTTCTGTGTTCCTATGCGTGCCTGTCCTTCATTTAAAGGGATATCAACCAGATTCCTTTTTCTGGCTTCCCTAAGGTGTCAACAGTCTTTAGACATAGTTTCAGGCTTTTATTTTGAAAAATTAGCGTGAAAAGATCACATTGCGTAAGTGGCTAGGTGGGGGCTCTCAGAGTGAGTTGGTGCACAATTGACTAAAACTGCCATTGTTCCTCCCGCTGATATGGAAAAAGCTACACACTCGGTTGATATATTATCGAATATATATTTTAAAAACTACCTGAGGAATGATTATAAAAACGTTTGACATGTTTCTGTGGACATTATGAAGACTATTTGGAATTTCCATCTGCGTTGTCGTGACCGCTCTTTCCTGTGGATTTCTGAACATAACGCGACAAACAAACGTCGGTATTTTGGGTATAAAAATAATCTTTATGGAACAAAAGGAACATTTGCTGTGTAACTGGGAGTCTCGTGAGTGAAAACATCCGAAGATCATCAAAGGTAAACGGTTAATTTGATTGCTTTTCTGATTATCGTGACCAATCTTACTGAGGCTAAGTGTACATAATGCTATGCTAGGCTATCGATAAACTTACACAAACGCTTGGATTGCTTTCGCTGTAAAGCATATTTTTCTAAATCTGAGACGACAGGGTGATTAACAAAAGGCTAAGCTGTGTTTCAAAATATTGCACTTGTGATTTCATGAATATTAATATTTACTAGTAATATTATTTGACTGTTGCGCTATGCTATTCAGCGTTGCTGATGACAATTATCTCGGATCTGAAATGGGTGGTTCGGAGAGGTTCAGGACAACAATGTTAAGGTTTTGGAGTGGCCATCACAACGCCCTGACCTCAATCCCATAGAACATTTGTGGGCAGAACTGAAAAAGCGTGTGCGAGCAAGGAGGCCTACAAACCTGATTCAGTTACACCACCTCCATCAGAAGGAATGGGCCAAAATTCACAACTTAGTGTGGGAAGCTTGTGGAAGGCTACCCGAAACGTTTGACCCAAGTTGAACAATTTAAAAGCAATGCTACCAAATACTAATTGAGTGTATGTAAACTTCTAACCCACTGGGAATGTGATGAAATAATTACAAGTTTAAATAAATCATTCTCTCTACTATTATTCTGACATTTCACATTATTGAAATGAAGTGTTGAACCTAACTGACATAAGACAGGGAAATTTTTGCAAGGATTAAATGTCATGAATTGTGAAAAACTGAGTTCAAATGTATTTGGCTAAGGTGTATGTAAACTTTCGACTTCAACTGTACGTATGTTACTGTGTGTCATTACATATTACTTTATTTTATGCTGTATTTAGATTACAGCAGTTGTACTGCAATATGAAATACAGTAACTTAATGGCCAATAGTTGCCTGTGTCATTTATCTCCCAAAGAAGATGTGGGTATGGAGTCAGGCGCAGGAGAGAGTAAGTTTAGAAAAAAGGCGTTTTCATTAACAAGTCCAAAGAACAGGAAAAACGGGACTACAACAGTAGCCTCAAACCACCCAGACACCGTCCTGGGAAAGCCCACCTGTTCAGCAGAACCCCAAAAAATGCAACCCAAAACTAAATGACAGCAAACGAAACAATCCCGCACAAAACCCAGAGGGAATGGAGAGATTTAAATACCCCCCCCCCCTAATTTCACAAATAGAACACAGGTGAAACACAAGACAGACATACCCAAATGACAAGGAAAAAGGATCGGTGGCAGCTAGTAGACTGGCGAGGAAGACCGCCGAGCGCTGCCCGAACGGGGAGAGGAGCCACCTTTGGTGGAAGTCGTGGCAGCCGGTAAGTTACTGTCAACTTCACAGCAACCCATTTACAGTGTACCATTACATATACAGTGCCTTCAGAAAGAATTCACACCCTCATTACCTTTTCTACATTTTGTTGTTTTACAGCCTGAATTTAAAGTTGATTACATTTAGATTTTTTTGGTCACTGGCGTACACACACACAATGTCATTGAAAATAAAAAGCTGAAATGTTTTGTCTATAAGTATTCAATCCCTTTGTTATGGCAAGCCTAAATAAGTCCAGGACTAAAAATGTGCTTAACAAGTCACACTTTACGTTGCATGGACTCTGTGTGCAATAATGGTGTAAACATGATTTTTGAATGACTACATAATCTCTGTACAAAATACATACAATTATCTACAAGGTCCCTCAATCGAGCAGTGAATTTCAAACACAGATTCAACCACAAAGACCAGGGAGGTTTTCCAAAGTCTCACAAAGAAGTACACCTATAGGCAGATGGGTAAAAATAAAAAAGCACACATTGAATATACATTTGAGCATGGTGAACATATTAATTACACTTTGGATGGTGTATCAATACAACCAGTCACTACAAAGATACAGGCTTCCTTCCTAACTTGGTTGCCGAAGAGGAAGGGAATCGCTCAGGGATTTCACCATGAGACAATGGTGAATTTAAAAGTTGCCGAGTTGAATGGCTGTGATAGGAGAAAACTGCAAAACATTTAGCAAAGAAATTAAGTTTATGTCTTGATGTTTGGGTCAAATCCAATATAACACATTATTGAGTACCACTTTTCATATTTTCAAGCATAGTGGTGGCTGGATCATGTTATGGGTATTGGTTATGCTTGAGGACTGGGGACTATTTCAGGATAAAAAAGAATCAGACACTGGGAGATAAATTCACCTTTCAGCAGGACAATAACAAAATCTACATTGGAATTGCTTACCAAGAAGACCGTGAATGTTCCTAAGTGTCTGAGTTTACAGTTTTGATTTAAATCTGCTTGAAAATCTATGGCAAGACCTAAAAATGGTTGTCTAGCAATGATCAACAACTAATTTGAGCGTGAAGAATTTTGAAAAGGATACGGGGCAAATATTGTACAATCCAGGTGTGCAAAGCTCTTAGAGACTATCCCATAAAGACACATTTATAATAGCTTCCAAATGTGATTCTAACTTGTATTGACTCAGGGGGTTGAATACTTAAATAATCAACACACTGTATATTATTGTCTTATTTTTCATATTTTCTTCCCCAAATATTTTTTTCTACTTTGACATTAGAGTATTTTGTGTAGATCGTTGACAAAAAAATATATATATATCAGTTTTAAATCCACTTTGTAACAAAATGTGCAAAAAGTTAAGGGGTGTGAATACTTTCTGGAGGCACTGTGAGGCTAATAGCTAAATAAGCCAATCTGGCATTTAGGCGATTAATTTTCCAGAATAATTGGTGAATTTCTATGATGGTGTTGAGATGTGTGTGCCCAGAGAAAAGGCCAGTGTTGCAGACGAAGCTTGCATTAGTGCTCCCTAAAGGATGGAAATTGAAGCATTGAATTAGTATCGGACCACACTGTCAGAATCATCAGCATGTCAACCTATCCCATATTACAGTTGGCACATTGAGAAGAGCCATAACATGGACGTCTACCTTGTGGTTTTAATGCCCCCAGGACACTTTTCTTGATTACATAAACATACCCCCCCCCCCCGTCTTGTTTCTCTATCCAAATAGCATCACACACGCAACAGAGACTTTCATGAAAAGTGGATTGTGTGTCAGGCTGACAGATAGGGCTGTCCTCCCTCTCTAGTCACAACGTGCAGACTTGTTTACGTGTTGCTGGTGCGTTTTGTTGCCAACCTTATTTGCTAGTTTTTACTTTTTAATTACCGTATATATTTTTGTTTTTTTATTTTTTCAGCTGGACAACTTTCTCACGGTTTCTGGAGGGAAATGCTGTAGGAATGCTCAACCGGTGTTGCTCATTCAGCCGACATAAATTTTCAACTGGTTTTCCCCATTAAGCAACAAGTCGGAGTCAGAGGCCGAGCCTTCTCTTGTCGCTACTCCTCCCGTTACAGGGTCTGAGACGCCGAAGCTTCCCACCATTAGCTCTGACAAATTGAAAACTCTAGTCATTGGCGACTCCATTACCCGCAGTATTAGACTTAAAACGAATCATCCAGCGATCATACACTGTTTACCAGGGGGCAGGGCTACTGATGTTAAGGCTAATCTGGCGAGTGTAGAGAGTATAGAGATATTGTTATCCACGTCAGCACCAACGATGTTAGGATTAAACAGTCAGAGATAACCAAGCGCAACATAGCTTCAGCGTGTAAATCTGCTAGAAAGATTTGTCGGCATCGAGTAATTGTCTCTGGCCCCCTCCCAGTTAGGGGGAGTGATGAGCTCTACAGTCTCACAACTCAATCGCTGGTTGAAAACTGTTTTCTGCCCCTCCCAAAATATAGAATTTGTAGATAATTGGCCCTCTTTCTGGGACTCACCCACAAACAGGACCAAGCCTGACCTGCTGAGGAGTGACGGACTCCATCCTAGCTGGAGGGGTGCTCTCATCTTATCTACCAACATAGACAGGGCTCTAACTCCTCTAGCTCCACAATGAAATAGGGTGCAGGCCAGGCAGCAGGCTGTTAGCCAGCCTGCCAGCATAGTGGAGTCTGCCACTAGCACAGTCAGCGTAGTCAGCTCTGCTATCCCCATTGAGACCATGTCTGTGCCTCGACCTAGGTTTGGCAAAACTAAACATGGCGGTGTTCGCCTTAGCAATCTCACTAGGATAAAGACCTTCTCCATTCCTGTCATTTTTGAAAGAGATCATGATACCTCACATCTCAAAATAGGTTTTGGGTTTTGTCCAACATGTCTCTGGACCTACTCACTGTCACAGTCATACTCTGGACCTAGTTTTGTCCCATGGAATAAATGTTGTGGATCCTCATAATCCTAGACTATTGGACCACCATTTTGTTACTTTTGCAATTGCAACAAATAATCTGCTCAGACCCCAACCAAGGAACATCAAAAGTCGTGCTATAAATTCACAGACAACACAAAGATTCCTTGATGTCCTTCCAGACTCCCTCTGTCTACCCAAGGACGCCAGAGGACAAAAATCCGTTAACCACCTAACTGAGGAACTCACTTTAACCTTGCGCAATACCCTAGATGCAGTTGCACCCCTAAAAACTAAAAACATTTCTCATAAGAAACTAGCTCCCTGGTATACAGAAAATACCTGAGCTTTGAAGCAAGCTTCCAGAAAATTGGAACGGAAATCGCGCCACACCAAACTGGAAGTCTTCCGACTAGCTTGGAAAGACAGTACCGTGCAGTATCGAAGAGCCCTTACTGCTGCTCGATCATCACGTTTTTTCCAACTTAATTGAGGAAAATAAGAACAATCCGAAATTCCTTTTTGATACTGTCGCAAAGCTAAATAAAAAGCAGCATTCCCCAAGAGAGGATGGTTTTCACTTCAGCAGTAATAAATGTATGAACTTCTTTGAGGAAACGATCATGATTATTAGAAAGCAAAGTATGGACTCATCTTTAAATCTGCGTATTCCTTCAAAGCTCAGTTGTCCTGAGTCTGCACAACTCTGCCAGGACCTACGATCGGAGACACTCAAGTGTTTTAGTACTATATCGCTTGACACAATGATACTGAAAGAGCTGCATACTGAAAGAGCTGCTTCCTGTGCTTGGCCCTCCTATGTTGAACATAATAAACGGCTCTCCATCCACCGGATGTGTACCAAACTCACTAAAAGTTGCAGTAATAAAGCCTCTCTTGAAAAAGCCAAACCTTCACCCAGAAAATATAAAAGACTATCGGCCTATATCAAATCTTCCATTCCTCTCAAAAATGTTAGAAAAGCCTGTTGCGCTGCAACTCACTGCCTTCCTGAAAACAAACAATGTATACGAAATACTTCAGTCTGGTTTTAGACCCCATCACAGCACTGAAAATGCACTTGTGAAGGTGGTAAATTACCTTTTAATGGCATCAGACCGAGGCTCTGCATCTGTCCTCGTGCTCCTAGGCCTTAGTGCTGCTTTTGATACCATCGATCACCACATTCTTTTGGAGAGATTGGAAACCCAAATTGGTCTACACGGACAAGTTCTGGCCTGGTTTAGATCTTATCTGTCGGAAAGATATCAGTTAATCTCTGTGAATGGTTTGTCCTCTGACAAATCAACTGTACATTTCGGTGTTCCTTAAGGTTCCGTTTTAGGACCACTATTGTTTTCACTATATATATTATTCACAAGACGCAGGCCTCTTAATTGTCCCTAGAATTTCTAAGCAAACAGCTGGAGGCAGGGCTTTCTCCTATAGAGCTCCATTTTTATGGAATGGTCTGCCTACCCATGTCAGAGACGCAAACTCGGTCTCAACCTTTAAGTCTTTACTGAAGACTCATCTCTTCAGTGGGTCATATGATTGAGTGTAGTCTGGCCCAGGAGTGTGAAGGTGAATGGAAAGGCTCTGGAGCAACGAACCACCCTTGTTGTCTCTGCCTGGCCAGTTCCCCTCTTTCCACTGGGATTATCTGCCTCTAACCCTATTATAGGGGCTGAGTCGCTGGCTTACTAGGGCTCTTTCATACCATCCCTAGAAGGGGTGCGTCACTTGAGTGGGTTGAGTCACTGATGTGATCTTCCTGTCTGGGTTGGCGCTTCCCCTTGGGTGGGCTATACTCGGCCTTGTCTCAGGATGGTAAGTTGGTGGTTGAAGATATCCCTCTAGTGGTGTGGGGCTGTGCTTTGGCAAAGTGGGTGGGATTATATCCTTCCTGTTTGGCCCTGTCCGGGGGTGTCCTTGGATGGGGCCACAGTGTCTCCTGACCCCTCCTGTCTCAGCCTCCAGTATTTATACTGCAGTAGTTTATGTGTGGGGGGGCTAGGTTCCTATCCAGTGTCCTGTGTGAATTTAAGTATGCTCTCTCTAATTCTCTCTTTCTCTCTTTCTTTCTCTCTCTCGGAGGACCTGAGTCTTAGGACCATGCCTCAGGACTACCTGGCATGATGACTCCTTGCTGTCCCCAGTCCACCTGGCCGTGCTGCTGCTCCAGTTTCAACTGTTCTGCCTGTGATTATTATTATTTGACCATGCTGGTCATTTATGAACATTTGAACATCTTGGCCATGTTCTGTTATAATCTCCACCCAGCACAGCCAGAAGAGGACTGGCCACCCCACATAGCCTGGTTCCTCTCTAGGTTTCTTCCTAGGTTTTGGCCTTTCTAAGGATTTTTTCCTAGCCACCGTGCTTCTACACCTGCATTGCTTGCTGCTTGGGGTTTTAGGCTGGGTTTCTGTACAGCACTTTGAGATATCAGCTGATGTACGAAGGGCTATATAAATAAATTTGATTTGATTAGATTGGTCAGAATGTTTAAACTTAGGCTATGACTGGACTGAGATGTGATATTCATTGTACAAGACTGGCTGTTAATGAGAGAGGCATGAATAATACAGCAGCGGACTAATAACCTAGTCATTATTAATCCCCAAATGTTCATTAGGAGCTGCTCTCATCCTCCTCAGCATGGCCAAGGCATCTAATGCTGGCCCTTATTGCTGCATAATAAGAAACACCCACTGAGTATAGACATGGGCATGTCTCCATTTCTCTCTCATACAGATACCAATTTCTTATTGTGTTCAGATATTATTGTGTTAATATGATCGATTAAATGAGAGATTCATATCCCTATACACCATCATCCTCTCATCTCAAGCGTTGTTATGTCGCTGTAAAGGCCACATACTCACTTTTAAGCTGCAGGGGCCATGATATTTTACTGTTACCAAGTAATGAGAAAGGGATAGAGACAATGCCAACAAGATCAAGCCTCAAAGCTCAAACCAAAGGTACTTAGGAGGTAATCCTGGACACTTCAAGTGACTAGAAAAAATGAAAATGGCTCCCAATCAGAGACAGGGGGTCAGTTCAAGTGATGAATGTAGTCTCTGACCTCTCAGATGAATGTGCCACTTCACTGCAGGCATGTCTTCTCCTATGGATACGGTGTATCTCACCTAACTGGGATCGATATCCCTCAACATCCTGCACACAGTCAGCCATTAATCTTCACATCAAAGCTCTCAGTGGCCATGCAGCCACACAGCAACACCACCCCAAGTGTAGCGTGCTAATAAACAGAGACAGCCACGCAGAGGAGATGTACACACAGGCCTTTCCCTTTTCAGCACCTTGTTGAAGATTCATTACATTCAAATGGGAAAATAACTCATGGAGCCAGTTCTACTGCTCTGCCTGGCCAAATCAAATCTACAGGCTACTGCACTGCTGTCCTGTCCCTCTCTACCAGCTGTCCAGTGAATAAAGGATCAACTCAGTGACAACTCCGAAAGAACTGGGAGAGAGAGAGAGAGAGAGAGAGAGAGAGAGAGAGAGAGAGAGAGAGAGAGAGAGAGAGAGAGAGAGAGAGAGAGAGAGAGAGAGAGAGGTTTTCCAATTTTTAATTATCTTCAGTGAAGCGAATGTGTAGTCTGCCTTTTTCTGGACTCAGTAAAGCTATTTACTAAATACCCTCTGAGGTCGTGGGAGCAGCACGCTGTTTGCTGCTCCGTCTCTGAGAAAGCTGTGTGGGCCCCTGTACTCCCGGTATAGCTTTCTCCTCCCCATGCAAACAGCTGCATCACCACCGTGCTCCAGCTAATTACGTCTCAGTCCGTCTGATGAGAGCCGTGGCTGTCAGGCCCCTCCACGCACTCAATAAATCACCGCTCCGCAGGCCAGCCTTATCTGATTGGACGAGGAGAGGTGCCTGAAACTCCCCTATCTGTGCGACTCAGATATTCTCCCCTGCTCTCGGGCTGGCAGGGCTAATCTTGCTTTCTCAGAGTCTATTCTGCTCTCCACCATCTGCTCTGAGTCGCGTGTGGCCAATCTGCAACGTCGCCTCAAATTGAATCCTCTGCGATGGTGGTTAGGTGTTTACCACACGCACTGTCCCCAAAGTCCCGCTGGGCACACTGGATACGTGACACACTAAGGTGACTCAATTTCTCGTCTTAAGGTTTCCCCCCCCCAAAAAAATATTAACTCTGTATACATACTTTTGGGTGATGGACAGGACACTGTAACCTCCAGAATTATTTACTCAGTTATGATTGTGTTGTGTGTTCTGTTGTTGAATTGGAACCATAATAACATTTTTAGAAAACAATTCCATAAATCAACTAGGCTACACAAGTTAAATGGAAAATGTTGTGTCTTCATTCTCTGACCATGACCAACCAAGCAAGAGGATCCAGGAGAAGTGTCGGGTTTCAATACCATTCCACCCGAAGCCATTAGATTCACTAGTCTGTTCAGTACAGATCCAGGTGTTTTGAAATAGCTCTGCAGTAATAACCTGCAGGATCACTTCATGGAATTTCATGTTTTCATTGTGTATGTGTGTGAGTATGTCTATAAACGACATATAAATACTACAACCCCCTTCCCCCTCGTCCTATCCTCACCCCCACCCCCTCATGTTCCCTGTGGTGGGGAACCTTGTAACAGCGCCACTGTGATTATTACACTGGTTTCCATGGCAACCCCCCAGAAACAGGAGAACAATGCCATAGTATGCCAATTGAAAACCTTTAGTAGAAGCAGGCGCACATCCATATTGTCATGCCAATAGACACAATTTAAATCATACTCATACATCTATTATTTTTTTGCCAGTTGGAGGCGAAAAGAACCCGCTTTGAACAAGGAGGTGATTGGTTTCCCCCTAATCTGCTTTCTTTGACACCATCTATATTTAACGACAGGTTTCTTATAAGTAAGGTGCTTCGTCATGGTATATGATAGTCAGTGGATTGCGTCGCAATCAGTTGTGAAAGAAAGTACAATGCTGTAAATTACGATTGAGATTATTCATCGATACGCAAATACATCTACAATGACATCAATCTACGTTGAGCCCTGTGTGTTGTTTTTGGAATACAAAACTGTTTGTCGGATTAAAAAAAAAAATCTAACTGCTTCACTTTCCCATGCATCAATAAGTATAGTTAGAAAGACTATGAAAAAGGTTTAATTTCTCATCTGTGGGCAAAAATCCACTCTTCGGCCATCAGCATCAAATATGTTCCTCCTTCGCACTGAAAACCACCTGTAGGTTTGGTGTCCTCATGGTACTCTAATCTAAATATGCCTACAATATACAATTTAAATGATAGGATAACGTGTACTGGATGAGCAACACAGGAGGTGGAGGTGGATAAGCAGAGAAATGACAATTATAAAAGTAACAATAATATGCCATTTAGCAGATGTGTTAAGCCAAAGCATTTTACAGACATGTGTGCATACATTTTACATATAGGTGGTCCTAGAATCAAACTCGCTATCCTGGGGTTGCAAGTGCCATGCTCTTATCAACATCGGAGGAAATGGTAGATTGATGAAAACTACTGTAATGGTGCACATTGACTATTGATTCCAGTGTGGGAACACTGGTTGTTAGTTAATATTCATTGGTTGCCCTCTTGCACCCACAGACCCCTATTGTGGAGTGCAGAAGACCCTCGTTTGAGAAAACATGGGCTCTGATTGTACTTTCTTGAGAAATTATAGGTATTCGCTCCAGCCCGGAGCCACCGCCCACTCCCACCGCACTTCCATCCCCCAGGAACCCAAAGACCATGGCTGTAAATAACAGCTCCTGCTGAGCCTCTGGACAACAACACAGGGCGAGAGGACAACAGCAATATGCCTGTCAATCACCCAGCATGGTGCTTAGTCCAGATCAAGCTCTGCAAAGCCCAATGACTCACGCACGCAACAGGAGAGAGCACCAGCGGAGCATCTAATATGGATTACTGGGCTTTGTTCCATAGAGCACACTCAGTGAGGGTCTCTGTAGGATAAAACACTTTAGCCTCAGTGCGCTTGAACTCCAGAGCACCTCTTGAACTCCAACATGGAGGATAACACGGTAATAAAAAGCATGTAAGCCAACCATGTAGATCCTGTTGTGTTGAGAGACCAACTCTGCTAACCTGCAAGGAGCCGTGTGTGTGTGTGTGTGTGTGTGTGTGTGTGTGTGTGTGTGTGTGTGTGTGTGTGTGTGTGTGTGTGTGTGTGTGTGTGTGTGTGTGTGTGTGTGTGTGTGTGTGTGTGTGTGTGTGTGTGTGTGTGTGTGTGTGTGTGTGTGTGTGTGTGTGTGTGTGTGTGTGTGTGTGTGTGTGTGTGTGTGTGTGTGTGTGTGTGTGTGTGTGTGTGTGTGTGTGTGTGAGAGAGAGAGAGAGACATGCATTTTGAGAGCGTGGGAGATCACATTAGCAAGTTTTGTCTGAGCTCAGCTAACCTCCATTATCCATCTGCCCACGCAACCTGTGGGTGACTGTGGAATGCAGAATGTCTGTATTGTACAGTACATACTAGTAAGAATTTCCACTTCACTTAATGAACTCTTACGCGTCAGTCACATCAGCAGCGTCCTTGTGTTTTGGTACACCAGAAGTACATTCATTTCCAATGGGACGCTGCATTTGTCTTGCATATATCCAATTTATGCATCTAATTGTATGAGTAGAGTTGAGAGAAATAGTAGCGAAATGTGAATGTTGAACTGCTGTTGCACACATATCCAGTAACATTTTTAATTAAAAAAGTTTGACTTATTTGCCAAGTAGCATAAATGTTATTTCTTCGATAACATCTACAAATGTATTGTGACAGCATATACTATCACCTATAAATATACAGTAGTTGCAAGCAGCAATGACTGAGGGTCACATGATGCAGAAAGGGCACGATCAGTTGGATAACAAAGCAAGCACTGAAACTATTTTCCTTTACGTGCCTTCAGAAAGTATTCAAACCATTGACTTTTCCACATTTTGTTGCGTTAAAGTGGGATTAAAATGGATTTATCATTTTTTGTTAATGGTTTACACAAAATATTCTAACGTCAAAGTGGGGGGGGGGAAGTATAATATTTGTAAAACATTTATGAGTCAATACATGTTAGAATCACCTTTGGTTTACAGAAGCTAGTCTTTCTGGGTAAGTCTCTAAGAGCTTTTCAAACATAGATGGCTCAACATTTGCTCAGAATTCTTTTCAAATGTCCTCAAGCTCTGTCAAATTGGTTGCTGATCGTTGCTAGACACCCACTTTCAGGTCTTGCAATAGATTTTTAAGCAGATTTAACCCTTGCGTAGTCTTAACATTCTGTATGCTCCCCTTGTCCCAAGGGTAAAAAAATGAATTGAATTTTTGAATTTTAAACCCCAACTCTATTTTGCATAAAGAAACAACCTGCCATTCATCACAAACTTTGTGAATATCTGGGTTTTCCCTCTTCACAATGCAGGAAGACTGCATTCAATCAGTGGACACCACTCAATTCATTACAACACACCTGTTATAATTGTTTTCTTTACTAAAGTAGAGGTTTATTATTATTATTATTGCTGAAGTTACTGCATAGGTGTAAAATAAAATAGCAAGAGATATCACTTGTATAGCCTAAGAAAGTAGCAGAAATGTGCAGAAAGTAGTTTTGAATGCATTGTATTGAAGGGAAACAATAACAGTCTTGAATTGTTTTGGCAACAACAGGTCTTGACTCTCGGTTATCAAAGCGTATCATTCTTGAGAAAGTGTGAAAGACTTTCAGTGGCATCGTGGCACGAAACATCGCCCTTCCACTCTCTACATCACAGAGACTACATGTAGCCTCGCCTCGGGACCTATACACACCCGCTAAGATTAGCAGCCCTATGTAGGCACGCAGGTCAATCACATCCATCCTTTTCCAGTTGTCTCCATATTCACGGAAACACTCCAAATTTGTCATCTCCAGGATGATTATTTCGATGGCTGGTGTGATGAACATGTAGAATGTTGAGGTGATGTCCTGGGCATGGGCAACTGCATGTCTTGTGGGCCCTGGAGTCATCCTTATGACATTTTGGGCTGCTATCCTGCCATGGATGTCAAATGGTGACAAAAATTGTTTCTTTCAGCATGGGGGATTTCTTCTTCATCTGAAGATGATGCATCGTGCTCTGGTTTGTATTCTTCCCCATATTCTTCTTCAGATTCCTCCTCCTCTTCTAAATCGTTGTTTTCTCGTTCCTCCTGGACTTCTGAAAAAATCAGATCTACGGCCTGTTGGGCACTGAAACGTGCACTCATGGCTTCAGCAAAGAGACATCTGGGGGGACTGTCATCTGCAGCACCTTTATAGACTGACTGCATTCCCGTTAGTAAACAATGCTTTCAAGAAATGTTTATTTTGTCTGAAATTGTTTTTAAATTCTGTGAACTTGAGTTGTGTGGGGTCGTGGAGAGGAGATGCTGCACATGCACAAGCAAGTTTTCTCAATGTGTGTGTGCCCTTGTGGTTTTTGTGGTGTGTAAACTATTTTATAACAGCCGGGTCAAAAATGACCCTAAGACAATCTTTGTACCCTGGTGGTGTATAGCTTGTACCCTGGTGGTGTATAGCTTGACCCTGGTGGTGTATAGCTTGTACCCTGGTGGTGTATTGCTTGTACCCTGGTGGTGTATAGCTTGTACCCTGGTGGTGTATAGCTTGACCCTGGTGGTGTATAGCTTGTACCCTGGTGGTGTATAGCTTGTACCCTGGTGGTGTATAGCTTGTACCCTGGTGGTGTATTGCTTGTACCCTGGTGGTGTATAGCTTGTACCGTGGTGGTGTATAGCTTGTACCCTGGTGGTGTATAGCTTGTACCCTGGTGGTGTATAGCTTGTACCCTGGTGGTGTATAGCTTGTACCCTGGTGGTGTATAGCTTGTACCCTGGTGGTGTATAGCTTGTACCCTGGTGGTGTATAGCTTGTACCCTGGTGGTGTATAGCTTGTACCCTGGTGGTATATTGCTTGTACCCTGGTGGTGTATAGCTTGTACCCTGGTGGTGTATAGCTTGTACCCTGGTGGTGTATAGCTTGTACCCTGGTGGTGTATTTCTTGTACCCTGGTGGTGTATTGCTTGTACCCTGGTGGTGTATAGCTTGTACCCTGGTGGTGTATAGCTTGTACCCTGGTGGTGTATAGCTTGTACCGTGGTGGTGTATTGCTTGTACCGTGGTGGTGTATTGCTTGTACCCTGGTGGTTTACAACAAATGCGATGTTTCACTTTTTCTAATGTTGAGGTCACTCTAGGAAAAGTTATCAAATGTCAAGTTGAAAATATATAATTTATGGGGTTTTCTCTGCTGTTAAAATAGTGGTGAAATGTCTCTTCTTTCAACAGTCCGTCTCCTTCATAGGGTACCGCATTTCCACGTCAGAGGTGGAGATGGAGAGTGACTTCAGCCCGTGCGTAATTGGCTGAGGCCGACCACTTTTGGTCACCTGAAGGCTCTGTTTACCTTTGCTCCCATGCTGGCTCATCCGGATTCCTCTTTGGCATTCATAGTGGAGGTGGAAGCATCTGAGGCTGGGATAGGAGCCGTGCTCTCTCAGCGCTCGGGCACGCCACCAAAGCTCCGCCCTTGTGCTTTCTTTTCGAAGAAGCACACCACGGCGGAGCAAAACTATGATGTGGGGGACCGGGAGCTGTTGGCTGTTGTCAAGGCTCTGAAGGTGTGGAGACATTGGCTTGAGGGGGCTAAACACCCCCCATCTGGAGTACATCCGGGAGGCGAGGAGACTGAACCCTCGCCAGGCAAGGTGGGCCATGTTCTTTACCCGTTTTGTTTTCACTCTGCCCTACAGACCAGGTTCCCAGAATGCTAAGGCAGGCGCACTGTCCCAGATGTATGGCACAGAGGAGCGGTCCATGGATCACACTCCCATACTTCCGGCCTCTTGCCTGGTGCCACTGGTGGTGTGGGAGCTGGATGAACCCAGATTGAAACAGAGGGAATCTCCAGAGGAGAAGGATCGTTCTCGAGGAGCTGGGCAAGGCATTGGTAATAGAACAAAGGAATTTCTTCCACCTTGAGGTCCGAACAACGTTTACGTTCTGGAGAAGGTATAAAAGATCGGTGAAGAATCCAGCTACGAACTGGTCCGTTTGTTTGTTACAACTTAGGAAAGCTCATGGGAGACTGTGCGGCCACATTAGCATAACGCTGTTTATATAATAGCCTCAGATATGAGGTTTATATCTAATTGTTGTATAAGATGAATGAGTGAGGATGATACTGTTTGTAAAATTGTGTAATGTGATTTTGGACTGTTTAATGAAGGAAACTCCATTTCCCTTTTGAGTTGAACTAAATCAGAGGACCGCCCATGAGCCCAGTTAGGGTCAGGCATCCTGGGACAGCCCCTTTTCTGCAATTCCGAATAAAACCCAAATTTGAGAAATTCAAAGTAGACCATGTTTCTCTCAATTACAGGAGGACAAAGGTTGCAGACCATTGCTGAATCTTTTAACCATACCACGTGGTTAAACTCTTAGACTATCGATACCGACAGAATAAGAACAAGTCCTTGATATTAATTACTAGTCTGCAGCTAGGAATTCGGTATCATTGAACGCGAAGACCGACATCCGCTGAAACATCTATTCTATAACGAAACTAATGAATGTTACTCTGAACGATCCATCCTAACCACAGAGAGAGAGAGAGAGAGAGAGAGAGAGAGAGAGAGAGAGAGAGAGAGAGAGAGAGAGAGAGAGAGAGAGAGAGAGAGAGAGAGAGAGAGAGAGAGAGAGCACGAAAACTCTCCAACAGAAACTAACTTTTCAACAGCAATCAAGACGACACACTGAGCGTAAATATATATATTGATTGCAATTGTTCCCAAATGAGTGAGCATTCATGTGCAAAGGATTAGCATTTCAATTGTTATAATTATCACTCTGTAGTGACTTCTCAGTCGACCCCCACTTCCCTTTTGTCTAACAAGCCGTCGTGCCGGTTTAGCCCACTAGGGCACATTCTCCTATCATTTCTTGTAACCATATTACTTTGTTTGTTTTGTTTATGCATTTCTGTGAATTACTTAGTTAGTAATAAATAAATGACTTAAGACAATTGATGTATGGATGACTCATGGTGAAGACTGGGTTCGTGCAGATAACCAACAATTTACGACATTTGGAATGAGACTAACGTGAGGTTAAGTAAATAATTAATCAATTAGGAGACTATGGATCAGATATGAAAATATCTGAAAGGTTATATTAGGAAATTATAACTTTGTAATCTGGATATTTTCCTTTGTTCCCCGACTTCCTAGTTAATTACAGTTACATGATTAATCAGTTTGATCGCGTAATACTTATTACAGAGAATCTTTGATAAAAACTAAAAGTCTTCATTTAATGATAGTAAAAGACATGACATAAAATTTGTCCTTCTTCAATAGTGATGAAAACCGTGTGAACTTTATATTTGTTTTGAGATAAACATGATTTATTCCATCCATGTCTTGATTATATTATATTTTTGTTTACATAAATCAGATTTTATCAATAAAAAAATGAATATCGCTTTTATTGATAAATGTGATCTAGCAGAGGTAAATGGCAAATATTAACCATGTATGCTGTCTATATTGCTTGTAATTGATACTTGTAATTGATAAGTCAACATCTAAGTATTACGTTTTTTACAAATTGTTATTGCTGTATTGTTTTAAAAACCCAACGTTGTGGGTCCATCAGACCTGTTAATATTGGGTGAATAACAAAAACATGAACACCACACAAGTGTTAACCTCAGGTAGATGTGTAATCCATTGTGCTTCAGGGCTTTTTTGCCACAGCAAGCTCCTGTTTGTGCGCTGTTCTCAAATGTTTTTAGCTACAAAGTGAAGACGCTGACAGGATATGACCAAATATTGCTTTTTGTGGAGCTTTAATAAATTCACCTTAATTAATCCATCACATACTGACAGTCATTGTGTGAAAGGGGAGAAACAAAAAAAGTCCCATTTATGAGTGGAGGGAAGGGAATGTACAGTTTTGTGTAACGATGTACCATTTACTGAACCCATATATCAACTAACTAGAGAGAGATGTGTGTATATATAATATCTCGAATAGTGATATTTTTGTGGCCTTATGTTCATATAATCTAGAGAGAGCCGTATGTTAAAATATCATATTCCTCTTACTGGTTTTAAACACTTAGCCTAACCATGGGAGGCTATGGAAATGATTGAAAGGTGGTGGTACTGGACACATTTTAACTGTGAGTGACCTGACCTGCAGATCGTAGGTAGGATTAAGCCCTACATGGCTGGGGGGAAGAGCAGCCCATTGGCCCTGGAGAAACATCCATTCGCCACCCCTTTGGAATTACCCCACGGATTCTCCCCAAACCCGCACGGCTTCAGACACATCTGAGAGGGGATTATTATGGGACCTGAGAACAAGGTCAAAGACTTATGGAAGAACACAGAGTAAGTTAAGTTTAACTTCCACTTTATCCCTGAGCCTCTGGAATACTTGGGAGATAGTTGAGGCCGACTCTGTTGAAAGCTCCCCCGCCGGCACGCAAGGGTTTACTTTTGATGTTAAATCCTTGAAAGCTGTTTCTTTAGCTGGGGATTAGTGCATGGAGAGCTAGGCTTACCATGCTCCAGCTAATAAAGATGACACATCTAACACAGGTGCTCTTACATACAGCCGTCTGGGAACAGTGCTTACCAAGTTCCACTAATTATGAACAACTCACTTAGCTTCAGTTGGTAGAAGAATAGGCAGATATTTGTACTTTTATGCAAATTATGCAGTAATACAATTTTGAAAAGTCCTGAGCTTTTGTATTTGTATTGTATTATTGGGACTATACTTTTTTTTAGCATGGAGTATGCACAGACAGACAGACAGACAGACAGACAGACAGACAGACAGACAGACAGACAGACAGACAGACAGACAGACAGACAGACAGACAGACAGACAGACAGACAGACAGACAGACAGACAGACAGACAGACAGACAGACAGACAGACAGACAGACAGACAGACAGACAGACAGACAGACAGACACACACACACACACACACACACACACACACACACACACGTAGGCTATACATGCACACACTGATATGCTGACAAATACATCACCCAAGCTCTCACCACATACAGACAATACTGTGTACTCAGTTTCCCAGGCTCGGGTCCCCTCACCCTATCCTGAGAGAGTGACAGTTACGAAGTGTGTCCATTACGGTCCATAAACGTCCATTACAGCTACTGATTAGTCTCCACACCTGCGCTCGCTCGGGGGACTGTTGTAGCTAATGATTCTATGGCAGCATGCATACAAAACTGACACCACGATTCATCTGCACGGCCAAATCCCAAAGGTTAATAGGTAATTCAAGAGAACACTCGCCCCTCTGAATGTCTGAAATGATTCCCTCCCCTCTCTGATTCCACTGAATGAATAAACTATTCAATCTAGTCACTACACCCTTCCAACCATAGAGAACAATAAATATGTATTTTTTTATTGCTTATTGGCAGACACCCTAGCCAAAATGTAATACCAGTATATTTCACTTTGGATATCCCATATTTGTGAACAATGCGATCATTATCAGCTCAATAAATTATATTTCAACCGAAGACAATTCCAACCAACCTCGCTGGTTTAACTGTAGACTTTTACCCAATAACACAGTCACATAAATTCTTTAGTACAAGAACACTGCTTTGAGCTCATTGGTAAAATGGAGGGTAAGTGGTTCAGATGGGGAGAACCCTCAACGATCTCGGGACACCCTATCCCCCTCTCCCAAAACAATAGCCAAAGACCTCAGGCCAGCAGAGTAATCCATTTCCTGCTGAAGCACACTCGATGTTAAACAAATGGCACAACAGACATAGCTTACAGTAACAGCAGTGAGCCAACCTTACACAGCTGAGCATTCATATCAGTCTGAACCTTTACAGGTGGATGGTCATCATGATTATGGAGAAGGTTGTCACGCAGTCACACCCAGTGGGAAATGAAGGACCAGTGAGGGTAGGCCCGTCTACTTACATGTCACATCAGTGTTAAGTCATAGTGCAACAGGGAGTAACAGGGATTGCCTGCCATACCTAGATTATATTATGGTGACGGTGGTTGTACCTCCTTGGATATAATAGGTTAATACAGCAGAGTGTGGCTGTCATGGTGATGGTGGTTGTAAATCATCAGATGTAATAGATTAATACAGCAGATTGTGTTTGTCAGCACCAGAGATTAAAATCACCACATCACTATTGCAAAATCGAATACAAAGTCCACAGCTGCTGATTCATCTTACAGGAGCTAAATACCAAAACATGATCTAATTAAGTGCTGTATGTAAGCTTGGAAGGGGTTTTGAATTCCTCCACTTGAAGACTTTTTACAAATGTTTAGAGGATGTACTTGTGGTGTTCTGCCTCAGACTGAGTGCAATCCAACTGCAAGTGCTTGTCGATAAGACATATTCAGGAAATTTGAAGTGAAGGTTACAGTTGTTTTGGTCAACAGGTAGGCCTATATACTGAGAAATGTGGTCCCCAAAACATGAGTACCAACCATACCAACACAAGTGTTGGCTCAGTGAGCTAGGGGAAGGTGGACTGGGAAAGAAAAAAATATCCTATGGGTTCAAATCATTAAAAGCTGACTTGAGACAGAAGCCTTTGGAATGTACTATTAAAACAGTACACAGTCTTGACGTAGCATTTTAGTATTCTCCTTTTGATTTTTCTATTTTTAAGAGAATAACTCTAAATTGCAATGTATTGCATCACATCATGAGACTCGGTTCCGAAAAAAAACAAAAAACAAGGCAGTGTGTTGGGTTACGGGGCGATGTCATCAGACATAGAAACAGGGCTGCTAGGGAAGGGAGCCGAGAGGCAGTACGCCATAGGGATGAACTGATCTTGTGTTACTGAGACATGTCATCAGCAGACAGGCGGTAGGGATCCACTGACCAGATTCTGTCTCGCTGCTGGGGGTCTGTGTGTGCCTCTGGCGTCACCATAGCTGATACAACAGTTCCAATCTGTACCAACAAAACAGCCTTAATGAGAGCCTCACACACAAGGTCGGTCATAACGAGACAACCAGAAAATACAACCTGTGAGATGAGCTGTTGCGGGAGGGGTGTGGAGGTGTAGTCATGCTGTGTGTGTCTGTGTGTGTTGGTGGAGGGGGGTGGGGAGGAGCGCACATGAACATGTGTGCATGAGGAAGAGAGGAGGGAACACATTGTACAGTGGTATTCTGTGAATCACAAACAAAGCTGTTTGATTATGCCTTTGTTCAGAGGACATGAGTTTGCCATTTCAGCACACAATCTATCATTGCAATATAGAAAAGGAGGATGGATTTTCTAGCAATGTGTGTTAGGGGTGGGGGGGGGCAATGCAAATAGTCTGGGTAGTCATTTGATTAGATGTTCAGGAGTGATATAGCTTGGGGGTAGAAGCTGTTTAGAAGCCTCTTGGACCTAGACTTGGTGCTGCGGTACTGCTTGCCAGTAGCAGAGACCTGTCTATGACTAGGGTGGCTCAAGTCTTTGACAATTTTCAGGGCCATCCTCTGACACCGTCTGGTATAGAGGTGCTGGATGGCTGGAAGCTTGGCTCCAGTGATGTACTGGGCCATACGCCCTCTGTAGTGCCTTGCAGTCAGAGGCTGAGCTGTTGCCACACCAGGCAGTGATGCAACCAGTCAGTGCTATCGTCTGTGCAGATGTAGAACCTTTTGAGGATCTAAGGACCAATGCCAAATCTTTTCAGTCTCCTGAGGGGGAACAAGTTTTGTCATGACCTCTTCAGGTCTTTGTCAGTGATCAGTCCCACCACTGTTGTGTCATCGGGAAACTTAATGATGGTGTTGGAGTCGTACCTGGCCGTGCAGTCTTGGGTGAACAGGGAGTACAGGAGGAGACTTAGCACGCACCCGTGAGGGGGCCCCGTGTTGAGGATCAGCATGTTGGATGTGTTGTTACCTACCCTTACCACCTGGGAGTGGCCCGTCAGAAAGTCCAGGATACAGTTACAGAGGGAGGTGTTTAGTCCCAGGGTCGTTAGCTTAGTGATGAGCTTCGAAGGCACTATGGCGTTGAACGCTGAGCTGTAGTCAATGAATAGCATTCTCACATAGGTGCTCCTTTTTGTCCAGGTGGGAAAGGGCAGTGTGGAGTGCAAGAGAGATTGCATAATCTGTGGATCTGTTAGGGCGGTATGCAAATTGGAGTGGGTCTAAGGTTTCTTGGATGATGGTGTTGGTGTGAGCCATGAACAGCCCTTCAAAGCACTTCATGGCTACAGAGTGAGTACTACGGGTCGGTAGTCATTTAGGCAGGTTACCTTATTGTTCTTGGGCAAAGGGACTATGGGGGTCTGCTTGAAACATGTTGGTATTACAGAGGTTGTACATGTCAGTGAAGACACTTGCCAGTTGGTCAGCGCATGCTCACAGTACATGTTCTGGTAACCGCTGATGTTCTCATGCATGTTTCAGTGTTACTTGCCTCGAAGTGAGCATAGAAGTTATTTTGCTCGTCTAGTAGGCTTGTGTCACTGGGCAGCTCTTTGTAGTCTGTAATAGGTGTAGTAAGATTCAATCTTAGTCCGGTATTGACTCTTTGCCTGTTTGATGGTTCGTCGGAGTTCATAGCAAGATTTCCTATAAGCTTCCTGGTTAGAGTCCCACTCCTTTTATTTTTTTACTTTACCCCTTTTTTCTCCCCAATTTCATGGTATCCAATTGTTGTAGTAGCTACTATCTTGTCTCATTGCTACAACTCTCCCGTACGGGAGAGACGAAGGTTGAAAGTCATGCGTCCTCCGATACACAACCCAACCAGCCGTACTGCTTCTTAACACAGCGCACATTCAACCCGGAAGCCAGCCGCACCAATGTGCCGGAGGAAACACTGTGTACCTGGCAACCTTGGCTAGCGCTCACTGCGCCCGGCCCGCCACAGGAGTCGCTGGTACGCGATGAGACAAGGACATCCCTACCGACCTAACCCGGACGAAGCTAGGCCAATTGTGCGTCGCCCCACGGACCTCCCGGTCGCGGCCGGTTACGACAGAGCCTGGGCGCGAACCCAGGGACTCTGATGGTACAGCTGGCGTTGCAGTACAGTGCCCTTAACCACTGCGCCACCCGGGAGGCCCGAGTCCCACTCCTTAAAAGCGGCAGCTAAACCCTTTAGCTCAGTGCGGATGTTGCCTGTAATCTATGGCTTCTGGTTGGGGTATGTACGTACGGTCACTGTGGGGACAACATCATCAATGCACTTATTGATTTAGCCCGTGACTGATGTGGTGTACTCCTCAATGCCATCGGAAGAATCCTGGAACATATTCCAGTCTGTGCTAGCAAAGCAGTTCTGCAGCTTAGCATCTGCTTCATCTGACCACTTTTTTATCGGCCGCGTCACTGGTGCTTCCTGCTTTAATCTTTGCTTGTAAGCAGGAATCAGGAGGATAGAATTATGGTCAGATTTGCCAAATGGAGGGCGGGGGAGAGCTTTGTACGCATCTCTGTGTGTGGAGTAAAGATAGTCTAGAGTTTTCTTCCCTCTGGTTGCACATTTAACATGCTGATGGAAATTTGGTCAAATGGATTTAAGTTTCCCTGCATTAAAGTCCCCGGCCATTAGGAGCACCGCCTCTGGATGAGCATTTTCCTGTTTGCTTATGGTGATATACAGCTCATTGAGTGTGGCTTTAGTGCCAGCATTGGTCTGTCATAAGAGACCGTAGCAGCAACATTATGTCCAAAATAATTTTAAACAAATTACAAACAACACAAAAAAAGAGTTTGTTAGGAGCACGTAAAACATCAGCCATCCTCTCCGGTGCCATTATACAAAGGGCTATTTCATACAAAAGTGCTTTGTCAATTTCTTTAAAATGTACGATTCAACAATCTGAAGGGAATTCAAGAGTTTGTGTTTATGTTTCATTTTACAGTTTGCTACAACTTTCTCATAATGATACAGATCATTACACTGTAAAATGTCAACTACATCATAGTTACTTAATAATGGCTAATGTGTTTGTTTGTTTCTGCTCTCTCAAACCTAGTGTGCGCGACATTCTGGGAATGTGTGTGCGTGTGTGTGCATTCAACTAGAGGAATGAGAAGGGTTTCCTATATGTCTGCATATTGGTATTTACGTGCATATAGGTGTATGCATGTGATTGGAGACCTTATGTAATTACATTTTTTAGACTGACTCAGCGTCTCCGGTTGCCATTTAATTAGCTCATAAATCAATTGCAGCCTGTAGTTGAACTCCTGTTGGAGTGCTTCCACACAAAGTGAGTAAGACTTATTTATTACGGAAGAACCTGGTCTTGAACTGTTGAGATAACTAGCACTGCATCAACTGTTGGTTCATTGTCGAATCCTTCAAAAGTGGGACACATAAAATGCCATCCGGCTCCCACATCTAAACGTGTTTTATGCCAAATAACTGGTAAGTTACTGTCACGTTCGTTGTAAGGTGGAGACCAAGGCGCAGCGTGATATGCGTACATTCTTCTTTAATAAAGAACAAAACACTGAACAAACTAACAATACGTGACACTAATATGGATGGTGCAGACAGGTAACTAAACATAGAACAAGAACCCACAAATACCCAAGGGAAATGGCTACCTAAATATGGTCCCCATTCAGAGACAACGATAAACAGCTGCTTCTGTTTGGCAACCATATCAGGCCACCATAGACATACATATACCTAGACCTACAAAACCCCTAGATATAAAAAAAAAACCTAGACAAGACAAAACTAGCATACCCACCCTAGTCACACCCTGACCTAACCAAAATAATAAAGAAAACAGAGATAACTAAGGTTAGGGCGTAACAGTTACTGTGCAAAGTCATTTTCAGTTGTTACTTAAGAAATTTAATTTGCACTTGTATTTTAACTGGACAATTTATTTCTGAGATGACACATTTGTCATGATTATGGAGCTGCTGTCTCTTAGATGTGGTAATGGTGTAGCCAGAACTAACAGATTGTATCACACACTTCATTTCATATATTCATCATATCAAAACTAAAATATAGTTAGACAAATAAATGCTAAGTAATGTCTTTGTCAGGGTTATAAACATATATTCTATGAAATGGCGTAATAGCATTACTGTATTTCACGAGCTGAATCCCTATTGACAGTATTCCAAAAGTTATCTAAGGTATTTTCATATAAAGACATGAACAATATAGTTGCCATTCCACCTAAATGAACAGATTGACACCACAGGCGGCTGGTGGTACCTTAATTGGGTAGGTCAGGCTCATAGTAATGGCTGGAACGGAATCAATGAAATGGTATGAAACCCATCAAACAGATGTTTTCCATGTGTTTGATATCACTCCATTTACACCATTCCAGACGTTATTGTGAGCCGTCCTCAACTCAGCCTCCTGTGCTTGACATTATGATTCCTCTGACAGCTATTATTGTGCTCAGAAAGAAAAACAGTTGACCTTTTAGAACTATTCTGAATAAAAACTTTGGGAGCATAATGCCATAGTGCCCTCTATTGACAACCTGAGGTAAAATGTCATTACGGTTCCAGGAAGCTAAGCATCAGTATGTTATCAAATTTAGCATGAATTCAACATTCTCATGGCCTCAATATCCATTAATTCAGTCACCAGCCTGATTTATTCAGTCACCACCCTCATCATTTGGTCTGAAACCATTTAACTCCTCACAATGTCTCCCACCTGACCACACCCAATAATTTACTGATCACACGCTCATATACCACCTTAAACTGGGCCATGACAGTTCAGTCAACCTCTCTCAACTTCTCTGTTGTTCCCTGCCTCATGTGACTCAACAGTCCTCCACCCCTCCTCTCACCACTCATTGTCCGTGTCTGAATACCCATACTAGCGTACTACATTCTTAAACTGCCTAATATATACTCATCGTTGCATACTATTTAGCACATACTGTTTTAGAAAAAGTAGTATGCCATGGCCGCAAGGCAGTAGCAGCTCCTTACTGGCTGAGTAGGTGGGGTTGGGTTCAGTGATGATGGATTTTTCCAAATTCAACAGACATGCATCGCATTAACCAAACAGATAATAGCTCACATGCAATTTGATTAATTTCTGTAAACTCTGAATTAGAATAGCAATGGAGTTATAAGCCTACGCAGGATGGTTATAGGCAGAATAACTCATTTGACCTATACTGGAGCCCAAATAGTCCACCTATCAAATCAAATCAAATCAAATCAAATCAAATTTTATTTGTCACATACACATGGTTAGCAGATGTTAATGCGAGTGTAGCGAAATGCTTGTGCTTCTAGTTCCGACAATGCAGTGATAACCAACAAGTAATCTAACTAACAATTCCAAAACTACTGTCTTATACACAGTGTAAGGGGATAAGGAACATGTACATAAGGATATATGAATGAGTGATGGTACAGAGCAGCATACAGTAGATGGTATCGAGTACAGTATATACATATGAGATGAGTGTGTAGACAAAGTAAACAAAGTGGCATAGTTAAAGTGGCTAGTGATACATGTGTTACATAAGGATGCAGTCGATGATGTAGAGTACAGTATATACATATGCATATGAGATTAATAATGTAGGGTAAGTAACATTATATAAGGTAGCATTGTTTAAAGTGGCTAGTGATATACCCTATTTAAATAGGAAGAAAGAAACAGAATGTTGGTTCTATTTCAACATATTTGTTAGTAAAACCAAAGTGCAGTAACATACAGTACCAGTCAAAAGTTTGGACACACCTACTCATTCAGGGTTTTTTCTTTATTTGTACTATTTTATACATTGTAGAATAATAGTGAAGACATCAAAACTATGAAATAACACATACTGTATGTGACCGAACGCCTTGATTCGGTCTCATGTAGCAAAATTTGACCGTTTTTACAGTGGATAAAAGCAGAGACAGAGCTACAAAATGAGATATTATACACTGCATTTGAGGAACAATGGGAAAGTAATTCTGCTTTGAAAGTTGATAAACTTGTAACCTCACTTTTGAGAAAATGACTTTGGAATGTTTTGCTACCTACTGGAGAGCTCTTCTTTATCTACACCCATTAAGCATTGTTCACACCCTCTTAGTTAAGCTTTAGCCCCCACCCAAACTATGATGGCCAGACTTAATTTACGAACGCACCCAAAATGGTTACATGCATAGTGGAGACTTTTGTTAAGGCTAGCTAGCCAGTTAAACAATTAACCATAATCCCAATTCATGACGTTACTACCCTGCAGGTAGCTAACCAACCAGGTTCAATACTAGCTAGCTCACATTAGACTATAACTAGGCAAGCAAATGACTGAGATACAAATAATAAGATCATACATGTAATGTTAGCTAGAGAGACAGCCAGCCAACATCAGCTAGCTAACAGGACACTTTAACTTGAATGGAATCCACTTTCTGTCAAAA
Organism: Oncorhynchus gorbuscha; assembly: GCF_021184085.1. NCBI lineage: Eukaryota > Metazoa > Chordata > Actinopteri > Salmoniformes > Salmonidae > Oncorhynchus > Oncorhynchus gorbuscha. The sequence continues at coordinate 68,426,103 of NC_060174.1, read as the reverse complement.
TTAGAAAGAAGTAATATCTGAAACTGTAACGAGCTAGACAATCTTACCTGTGTACATCATGTATGGATGCATCTCCTGTCACGGACTCCATGGTTGCCCTTAGTTTGACAATCAGAGACAGGTGTTTTCTCCATCTCTTTTGCTATCATACTTGAATTCCACTGATTTCAAAACTCGGGTCCTCCAGAAAGTGAAGAGCAACACTTTGGCATTTTTACTGTGCCATAAATTTTTTAAAGCCGGGTTAGACAGGATTACCTACACATACTGACCAGCTCAAATAGACAGAAGAGTGATTTATGGCAGACCAATGCAACCTCATCTCTCGGCATGTCCAGCCCACTCATTGCCTTAGCCAATCATGGCTAGCGGGAAGGTTTCTTTTTCTAGGCTCATAATAATTTCATTTTTTTCACATTTACAGATCGCATATAAGTTTTTTATTAAGGCACATGAAAGTTCACATGTTCGAGAAGGCATTTCTGTAAAAAAAAACACATTTTGATTAAAAAAGGTTTAAATGGCTCTCCTGTGAAGTAGTGACCTGCGAAAAATGGCTAGTTTCCTGAAATGGTTCACACATGGAGGTGTGTCGGGTCATTGTCCTGTTGAAAAACAAATGAATGTTCCACTAAGCGCAAACCAAATGGGATGGCATATTGCTGCAGAATGCTGTGTTAGCCATGCTGGTTAAGTGTGCCTTGAATTCTAAATAAATCACTGACAGTGTCACCGGCAAAGCACCCCAACACCATCACACCTCCTCCTCCATGCTTCACGGTGGGAACCACACATGCGGAGATCATCCGTTCAGCTACTCTGCGTCACACAAAGACACGGTGGTTGGAACCAAAAATCTCAAATTTGGACTCATCAGACCAAAGAACAGATTTACACTGCTATAATGTCCATTGCTCGTGTTTCTTGGCTCAAGCAAGTCTCTTCTTATTATTGGTGTCCTTTAGAAGTGGTTTCTTTGCAGCAATCGACCATGAAGGCCTGATTCATACAGTCTCTTCTGAACAGTTGATGTTATGATGTGTATGTTACTTGAACTATGTGAAGCATTTATTTGGGCTTCAATTTCTGAGGCTGGTAACTCTAATGAACCTATCTTCTGCAGCAGATGTAACTCTGGGTCTTCCTTTCCTGTGGCGGTCCTCATGAGAGACAGTTTTATCATAGCACTTGATGGTTTTTGCAACTGCACTTGAAGAAACTTTAAAGGTTCTTGAAATGTTCTGCCTGAAATGAATCCATAATATGGATTTGGTCTTTTACCAATCAGGGCTATCTTCTGTGTACCACCCCTACCTTGTCACAACACAACTGATTGGCTCAAATGCATTAATTAAGATGGAAAACAATTCCACAAATGAACTTTGAAGAAGGCACATCTGTTAATTGAAACTGTCATGCAGGTGAAAGAGGACCCAAAAGCGACTTGGCGAAAACAGAGTCTTTAATCCAGTAAAGTGAATACAAACAAAAAAACACAACTTTCACTCGAAATGACGAGGACAAACTGGAGACTCGATCTTGAACAGCAGGTGAACAGCAGGTTGCCTCGGGAAGGCACTTGAACCAGACAGACTCAGACACCTGCTCACCACGCAGCATCTGAGGAAAACACGACACGACAGGGCGATACACAAACACAGCACGGTGAAATCTAGACAAGGAACCGACAGGACAGGAACGAATAACAAGGAGAGAAATAGGGACTCTAATCAGGGAAAAGGATCGGGAACAGGTGTGGGAAGGCTAAATGATGATTAGGGGAATAGGAACAGCTGGGAGCAGGAACGGAACGATAGAGAGAAGAGAGAGCGAGAGAGTGAGAGAGGGAGGGGGAGAGAGAGGGATAGAAAGAGGGAAAGAACCTAATAAGACCAGCAGAGGGAAACGAATAGAATGGGGAGCACAGGGACAAGACATGATAATAAATGACAAAACATGACAGTACCCCCCACTCACCGGCGCCTCCTGGCGCACTCGAGGAGGAATCCTGGCGGCAACGGAGGAAATCATCAATGAGTGAACGGTCCAGCACGTCCCGAGACGGAACCCAACTCCTCTCCTCAGGACCGTAACCCTCCCAATCCACTAAGTATTGGTGACCCCGTCCCGAGAACGCATGTCCATGATCTTATGTACCTTGTAAATAGGTGCGCTCTCGACAAGGACGGGAGGGGGAGGGAAGACGAACGGGGGTGCGAAGAAAGGGCTTAACACAGGAGACATGGAAGACAGGATGGACGCGACGAAGATGTCGCGGAAGAAGCAGTCGCACAGCGACAGGATTGACGACCTGGGAGACACGGAACGGACCAATGAACCGCGGAGTCAACTTACGAGAAGCTGTCGTAAGAGGAAGGTTGCGAGTGGAAAGCCACACTCTCTGGCCGCAACAATACCTTGGACTCTTAATCCTGCGTTTATTGGCGGCTCTCACAGTCTGTGCCCTGTAACGGCAAAGTGCAGACCTCACCCTCCTCCAGGTGCGCTCACAACGTTGGACAAACGCTTGAGCGGAGGGAACGCTGGACTCGGCAAGCTGGGATGAGAACAGAGGAGGCTGGTAACCCAGACTACTCTGAAACGGAGATAACCCGGTAGCAGACGAAGGAAGCGAATTGTGAGCGTATTCTGCCCAGGGGAGCTGTTCTGCCCAAGACGCAGGGTTTCTGAAAGAAAGGCTGCGTAGTATGCGACCAATCGTCTGATTGGCCCTCTCTGCTTGACCGTTAGACTGGGGATGAAACCCGGAAGAGAGACTGACGGACGCACCAATCAAACGACAGAACTCCCTCCAAAACTGTGACGTGAATTGCGGGCCTCTGTCTGAAACGGCGTCTAACGGGAGGCCATGAATTCTGAATACATTCTCGATAATGATTTGTGCCGTCTCCTTAGCGGAAGGAAGTTTAGCGAGGGAATGAAATGTGCCGCCTTAGAGAACCTATCGACAACCGTAAGAATCACAGTCTTCCCCGCAGACAAAGGCAGACCGGTAATGAAGTCTAGGGCGATGTGAGACCATGGTCGAGAAGGAATGGGGAGCGGTCTGAGACGACCGGCAGGAGGAGAGTTACCCGACTTAGTCTGCGCGCAGTCCGAACAAGCAGCCACGAAACGGCGCGTGTCACGCTCCTGAGTCGGCCACCAAAAGCGCTGGCGAATAGACGCAAGAGTGCCTCGAACACCGGGATGACCAGCTAACTTGGCAGAGTGAGCCCACTGAAGAACAGCCAGACGAGTGGAAACAGGAACGAAAAGGAGGTTACTAGGACAAGCGCGCGGCGACGCAGTGTGCGTGAGTGCTTGCTTAACCTGTCTTTCAATTCCCCAGACTGTTAACCCGACAACACGCCCATAAGGAAGAATCCCCTCGGGATCAGTAGAAGCCACAGAAGAACTAAACAGACGGGATAAGGCATCAGGCTTGGTGTTCTTGCTACCCGGACGGTAAGAAATCACAAACTCGAAACGAGCGAAAAACAACGCCCAACGAGCTTGACGGGCATTAAGTCGTTTGGCAGAACGGATGTACTCAAGGTTCTTATGGTCTGTCCAAACGACAAAAGGAACGGTCGCCCCCTCCAACCACTGTCGCCATTCGCCTAGGGCTAAGCGGATGGCGAGCAGTTCACGGTTACCCACATCATAGTTGCGCTCAGATGGCGACAGGCGATGAGAAAAATAAGCGCAAGGATGAACCTTATCGTCAGACTGGAAGCGCTGGGATAGAATGGCTCCCACGCCCACCTCTGAAGCGTCAACCTCGACAATGAATTGTCTAGTGACGTCAGGAGTAACGAGGATAGGAGCGGACGTAAAACGTTCTTTTAGAAGATCAAAAGCTCCCTGGGCGGAACCGGACCACTTAAAACACGTCTTGACAGAAGTAAGAGCTGTGAGAGGGGCAGCAACTTGACCGAAATTACGAATGAAACGCCGATAGAAATTAGCGAAACCTAAAAAGCGCTGCAACTCGACACGTGACCTTGGAACGGGCCAATCACTGACAGCTTGGACCTTAGCGGAATCCATCTGAATGCCTTCAGCGGAAATAACGGAACCGAGAAAAGTAACGGAGGAGACATGAAAAGAACACTTCTCAGCCTTTACGTAGAGACAATTCTCTAAAAGGCGCTGTAGAACACGTCGAACGTGCTGAACATGAATCTCGAGTGACGGAGAAAAAATCAGGATATCGTCAAGATAGACAAAAACAAAGATGTTCAGCATGTCTCTCAGAACATCATTAACTAATGCCTGAAAAACAGCTGGCGCATTGGCGAGACCGAACGGCAGAACCCGGTACTCAAAATGCCCTAACGGAGTGTTAAACGCCGTTTTCCACTCGTCCCCCTCTCTGATGCGCACGAGATGGTAAGCGTTACGAAGGTCCAACTTAGTAAAGCACCTGGCTCCCTGCAGAATCTCGAAGGCTGATGACATAAGGGGAAGCGGATAACGATTCTTAACCGTTATGTCATTCAGCCCTCGATAATCCACGCAGGGGCGCAGAGTACCTTCCTTCTTCTTAACAAAAAAGAACCCCGCCCCGGCCGGAGAGGAAGAAGGCACTATGGTACCGGCGTCAAGAGACACAGACAAATAATCCTCGAGAGCCTTACGTTCGGGAGCCGACAGAGAGTATAGTCTACCCCGAGGAGGAGTGGTCCCCGGAAGGAGATCAATACTACAATCATACGACCGGTGAGGAGGAAGGGAGTTGGCTCGGGACCGACTGAAGACCGTGCGCAGATCATGATATTCCTCCGGCACTCCTGTCAAATCGCCAGGTTCCTCCTGAGAAGTAGGGACAGAAGAAACGGGAGGGATGGCAGACATTAAACACTTCACATGACAAGAAACGTTCCAGGATAGGATAGAATTACTAGACCAATTAATAGAAGGATTATGACATACTAGCCAGGGATGACCCAAAACAACAGGTGTAAACGGTGAACGGAAAATCAAAAAAGAAATAGTCTCACTGTGGTTACCAGATACTGTGAGGGTTAAAGGTAGTGTCTCAAATCTGATACTGGGAAGATGACTACCATCTAAGGCGAACATGGGCGTAGGCTTCTCTAACTCTCTGAAAGGAATGTCATGTTTCCGAACCCATGCTTCGTCCATGAAACAACCCTCAGCCCCAGAGTCTATCAAGGCACTACATGTAGCACCCGAACCGGTCCAGCGTAGATGGACCGACAAAGTAGTACAGGATTTTGATGGAGAGACTTGAGTAGTAGCGCTCACCTGTAGCCCTCCGCTTACAGATGAGCTCTGGCTTTTACTGGACATGAATTAACAAAATGTCCAGCAACTCCGCAATAGAGGCACAGGCGGTTGGTGATCCTCCGTTCCCTCTCCTTAGTCGAGATGCGAATCCCTCCCAGCTGCATGGGCTCAGTCTCTGAGCCAGAGGAGGGAGATGGTTGCGATGCGGAGCAGGGAAACACCGTTGATGCGAGCTCTCTTCCACGAGCCCGGTGACGAAGATCTACCCGTCGTTCTATGCGGATGGCGAGAGCAATCAAAGAGTCCACATCTGAAGGAACCTCCCGGGAGAGAATCTCATCCTTAACCACTGCGTGGAGTCCCTCCAGAAAACGAGCGAGCAGCGCCGGCTCGTTCCACTCACTAGAGGCAGCAAGAGTGCGAAACTCAATAGAATAATCCGTTATGGACCGTTCACCTTGGCATAAGGAAGCCAGGGCCCTAGAAGCCTCCCTACCAAAAACTGAACGGTCAAAAACCCGAATCATCTCCTCTTTAAAGTTCTGGAACTTGTTAGAGCAATCAGCCCTTGCCTCCCAGATAGCTGTGCCCCATTCTCGAGCCCGGCCAGTAAGGAGTGAAATGACGTAAGCAACCCGAGCTCTCTCTCTAGAGTATGTGTTGGGTTGGAGAGAGAACACAATCTCACACTGCGTGAGAAAGGAGCGGCATTCAGTGGGCTGCCCGGAGTAGCAAGGTGGGTTATTAACCCTAGGTTCTGGAGGCTCGGCAGGCCAGGAAGTAACAGGTGGCACGAGACGTAGACTCTGGAACTGTCCAGAGAGGTCGGAAACCTGAGCGGCCAGGTTCTCCACGGCATGGCGAGCAGCAGACAATTCCTGCTCGTGTCTGCCGAGCATGGCTCCTTGGATCTCGACGGCAGTGTAACGAGCGTCTGAAGTCGCTGGGTCCATTCCTTGGTCGGTTCCTTCTGTCATGCAGGTGAAAGAGGACCCAAAAGCGACTTGGCGAAAACAGAGTCTTTAATCCAGTAAAGTGAATACAAACAAAAAACACAACTTTCACTCGAAATGACGAGGACAAACTGGAGACTCGATCTTGAACAGCAGGTGAACAGCAGGTTGCCTCGGGAAGGCACTTGAACCAGACAGACTCAGACACCTGCTCACCACGCAGCATCTGAGGAAAACACGACACGACAGGGCGATACACAAACACAGCACGGTGAAATCTAGACAAGGAACCGACAGGACAGGAACGAATAACAAGGAGAGAAATAGGGACTCTAATCAGGGAAAAGGATCGGGAACAGGTGTGGGAAGGCTAAATGATGATTAGGGGAATAGGAACAGCTGGGAGCAGGAACGGAACGATAGAGAGAAGAGAGAGCGAGAGAGTGAGAGAGGGAGGGGGAGAGAGAGGGATAGAAAGAGGGAAAGAACCTAATAAGACCAGCAGAGGGAAACGAATAGAATGGGGAGCACAGGGACAAGACATGATAATAAATGACAAAACATGACAGAAACAAAATCCAGGTGACTACCTTATGAAGCTGGTTCTCATCAAGCTGTCATCAAGGCAAAGGGTGGTTATTTTGAAGATTCTCAAATATAAAATATATTTTGATTTGTTTAGTACTTTTTTGCTTACTACCTGATTCCATATGTGTTGTTTTGATGTGTTGTGATGTCTTCACTATAATTATATAATGTAAAAAGAGTCAAATAAAGGAAAATCCTTGAATGAGTAGGTGTGTCCAAACCTTTGACTGGTACTGTATATACAGTTGAAGTCGGAAGTTTATATATACTTAGGTTGGAGTCATTAAAACTTGTTTTTCAACCACTCCACAAATTTCTTGTTAACAAACTATAGTTTTGGCAAGTCGGTTAGGACATCTACTTTATGCATGACACAAGTCATTTTCCCAGCAATTGTTTACAGAGATTATTTCACTTATAATTTACTGTATCACAATTCCAGTGAGTCAGAAGTTTACATACACTAAGTTGATTGTGCCTTTAAACAGCTTAGAAAATTCCCGTAAATTATGTCATTTAGAAGCTTCTGTTAGGCTGATTGACATCATTTAAGTCAATTGGAGGTGTACCTGTGGATGTATTTCAAAGCCTACCTTCAAACTCAGTGCCTCTTTGCTTGACCTTATGGGAAAATCAAAAGAAATCAGCCAAGATTTCAGAAAAAAAATTGTAGACCTCCACAAGTCTGGTTCATCCTTGGGAGCAGTTTCCAAACGCCTGAATGTACCACGTTCATCTGTACAAACAATAGTACGCAAGCTGAAACACCATGGGATGACGCTCAGGAAGGAGATGTGTTCTGTCTCCTAGAAATGAACGTACTTTGGTGCAAAAAGTGCAAATCAATCCCAGAACAACAGCAAAGGACCTTGTGAAAATGCTGGAGGAAACAGGTACAAAAGTATGTATATCCACAGTAAAACGAGTCCTATATCAAAATTACCTGAAATGCCGCTCAAAAAGAAAGAAGCCACTGCTCCAAAACCGCCATAAAAAAAGCCAGACTACGGTTTGCAGCTGCACATGGAGACAAAGATTGTACTTTTTGAGGAAATGTCCTCTGGTCTGATGAAACAAAAATAGAATTGTTTGGCCATAATGACCATCGTTATGTTTGGAAGGAAAGGGGGAGGCTTGCAAGCTGAATGACACCATCCAAACCATGCAGCACGGGGTTGGCAGCATCATGTTGTGGGGGTGCTTTGCTGCAGGAGGGTCTGGTGCACTTCACAAAATAGATGGCATCATGAGGTAGGACAATTATTTGGATTTATTGAAGCAGCATCTCAAGACATCAATCAGGAAGTTGAAGCTTGGTTGTCAATGGGTCTTACAAATAGACAATGACCCCAAGCATACTTCCAAGGTTGTGGCAAAATGGCTTAAGGACAACAAAGGCAAGGTATTGGAGTGGCCATCACAAAGTCCTGACCTCAACCCTATAGAAAATGTGTGAGCAGAACTGAAAAAGCGTGTGCGAGCAAGGAAGCCTACAAACCTGACTCAGTTACACCAGCTCTGTCAGGTGGAATGGGCTAAAATTCACCCAACGTATTGTGGGAAGCTTGTGGAAGGCTACCAGAAACGTTTGACCCAAATTAAACAATTTAAAGGCAATGTTACCAAATACTAATTGAGTGTATGTAAACGTCAGACCAACTGGGAATGTGATGAAAGAAATAAAAGCTAAAAGAAACTTCTTACGGCAGAAATCCCATTAACGGGATCGATTTGACAACAGCCAGTGAAAGTGCAGGGCGCCAATTAAAATTCCTCAAACATACAAGTTTTACATACCATTTTAAAGATAAACTTGCTGTTAATCCCACCACAGTGTCCGATTTCAAAAAGGCTTTACAGCGAAAGCACACCATATGATTAAGTCACAGAAAAGCACAGCCATTTTTCCAGCCAAAGAGAGGAGTCACAAAAAGCAGATATAGAGATACAATTAATCACAAACCTTTGATGATCTTCATCAGATGACACTCAAAGGACTTCATGTTACACAATACATGTATGTTTTGTTCGATAAAGTTCATATTTATATAAACAAATCTCAGTATACATTGGCGCGTTATGTTCAGTAGTTCCAAAACATCCAGTGATTTTGCAGAGAGCCACATCAATTTACAGATATACTCATCATAGACATTGCCCGACAATGTATTTTTTCACATACTTAAACGGCCTACTATTTAGGACACAAGTATGGGTATTTGGACAAGGGCCAAAGGTTTCCTGCTACCCCCATCTCACTTGGCAACTCATCCATTGGTTATCTCACGTGGGAATCATTACCTGATCCTGTGTGCTCCATAAGGCTGATCCTATATCGTCAAACCAACCCCCACAGACTGCTGTGTATAAGTACTGCATAAGTACTGTATAGTGTAGTCGTATACTGTATAGTGTAGTCGCTATCACATAATCCCCTCTCTAAGAGCCCAGTTTCCCACTGGCCAATCTGAACATTCCCTCTATAGGTGTCCAGTGTGATGCCTATAAATTCCCCAGCCCTTGAATAGCTTTATAGGATCTCATTTATAAACCCCCTCATTTGGTAAATCAATGTTCAATTAAATTGCATGGCAAAAAAATGAGTATGATGGTCCTGTTTAAAGCCACCTACTGAGTAGGAAAGAGGAGTGAGAAAGAAAGCCTGATTGAAAGAGCAATACAAGGAAGAATCAAGGATAACGATGAAGCCTTTAAAAAGACACCAAACTGGCCACAAAGCAGCTTTTAAATACATGGAAATGTGTTCTGACTAAACAGGAAAAGCCTCAAACCCTCAAACATAATACTGGTCCAGACTCATGAAAGCAGGAGCAGGGTCGTTGCAGACGATTGGATCTACCCACTCCCACAGTTATAAAGTCAGCCACAAAGTCAACAAACACCCCCAGTCAAACTTGAAGTGTGGTTTTCACCGTGCAAAAAAAAAAGTTTGAATAGATTGCAACAACATAGCTGTTTTATTCTTTTTAATAAAGGTCTGAATTTAAAACCGTCATAATTATCTTTTCAAAGACATGGAATCTATGGTGGAAAATGGTGGAAAACCTTGGAAAATGTTTCTTCTTAATAAACATGGGTGATGATTCACCAGTGGTAGAAATATATAACATTATAAAAGATAGCTTGCTGTAGGTTGGATGGGGAATGATATTAGTTTCCTACACTCCCAGTCGCTATTCACATCATAAGAAGGAATTTCCCTAGACCACGCCCATCCCATCCCATCCCATCCCAATCTACAGTTTGTTCCCATGTAAGAAAATAGAGCCGGTGAGGAGAGCTCTGTGGCTTCAGGCTATTTGGCATTGAAGAGTGGGAAATTGTGGGGACCCGGTGTCCAAGTACACATAACAATCCCACTGGGCAAAAACTGGTTTAATCAACATTGTTTCCATGTCATTTCCACAAATAAATGTTATATGTGATGACGTTGAATCAGCATGGAAAACTGCTTGGATTCACAAAACGTCCTCAACGTAAGAGAATTTAGTATTTTTTTAACACAACTTTTGAACTTAAATCCACGGAAGCCCTGAAGCCCAAGGCAACAACAAAAAAATTAACAGACTCTCGGAATTCTCATTTGAACGACTTAGTATCTATTTTGAATTACTTATCGAAAAGTATATTCCTGATTGAATTGTTTAATTAGGCCTAATTTGTTATGTAGCTTGTCAGACCGTGTAATGATTGCTGCGGCCATTCCTTCACCGACGCCATCCATTGATATGATTGATAGCCTAAAGCAAGGCTGATTTTGAATGCCAGAGCATGTCAATGGGCGAGTGTGGATCTAGGGAACAGAGCATCATTTGAGAATTTTTTTTTTTAATCTGGTAGTGCTCAGCCGAAAGCTCTGGGCAATGCTCTGCCTAGAATTGTTTGTTTCCTTTATCACTGTTCTCTTAATTAGACATATTTGTTTGTAATGATTTAGCTTACCCCACCCACAGTAGCCTGAAGCAAATTAACATTTGCTTTGTTAATTCTCAGCAATTTGATCAAAGGTGATTTGGTACACCCTGTACAATACAAAGAAAGATACTTGTGCACACGTAGAACGTTTTGGTCTAGCAGACCTTAGATTAGAACACACAGCCCACGTACAGCCTGCACTGACAGTTTTCAATCTAAAAGAAATCTCTTAGACAGCACTTACCGGTAGGAATAGTTATCTCCCATGCTCGGACAGACAAGTAGGCTAGAGCTGCCTCTTTCAAGCAGCGGGACACTAATCTGCACAATTATAAGAAATCCCGAACACCCTCCGACTAACCAACAAACAGGCAAAGGGTCAATACAAAACTAAGATCGAATCCTACTACACTGGCTCTGGCACTTGCCGGGTGTGGCAGGGCTTGCAAACTACACAGACTCTGGAGCAGTGGAAACGCGTTCTTTGGAGTGCGCTTAACCATCTGGCAGCCGATGCCCATGGTTTGGGAATGAGATGTTCAACGAGCAGTTGTCCACATACTTTTGTATTGTAGTGTATCATACAAAATGGATGATGGCGATCTACAAATGAATACACACCATACGAAAAGTAACATATCATACTAATTGGAATGTCCCAGATTTCTGTTTACTATGTTACATCTACCCTTGAGTCCAGGTTGGCAGAGCATGCATGCCCAGAGCCTGTGACTGAGCAGTGACATTCAAAATCAACCCTGCTTTAGCCTATCAAAGAACTGTCAATGAATAATCATATCAATGGATGGAATCAGTGAATGAATGGCTGCAGTAATCATTACACAGTCTGACAAGCTGCATCACAAATCCGGCCTAATTAGACAAAATAACAATTAAGTCATTCAAAAGAGATAATAATTTGTTCAAATGACTTAGTATCTCGTTTGAACGACTTACTAAGATTCTAATTTTTAAAAATGTGTCTTGGTCTTCAGGGCTTCCATAGAAATCCAATGACAAGGTGACATTTTTTGTTGAATTCACGTTAGTTGACAACTCAACCAAATGTAAATCCAAACTAAATGTTGAACTGATGTCTGTTCCCAGTGCGATGTGTTTGGAAAACATTTCATCACAGGTAGTACATTTACTTTGTTTAGTATGGTCCGTTAGTCACTCCACTCAGGGCTTGTAACTACGACTCACTAGTAAAGTTTGTTTGTGTTGTTGGTCATGGCTAGCTTCATCTTCTGGTCGATAGTGAGCAAGCACTCACTCTCTCACCTGGCTAGCACTGTCATGAAAAGGGGCATGAGGGAAGCCCTACAATACTATGTTTTTCTAAAGTAGCGAGAATGCTCAGGAGAAGGCAATGTTGAAAAGTAATCTTTATACATGTTATACTTTTCTTAAATGTAGGTTTGTAATTTACTAAAATAAGCAGACAAAAAAAAAACATTTGAAAAATTGTACGTTTTTTTCTGTGAGCCAATGGCGTAACCAAGGGTTGTTTTCGCTCAAGGCAGGCTGGGCTGCAAAGTTCTATCTAATATCTATAGGTTCCAGAACTGCTGGGTTTTACTTCAAGGTAATGAATTTGCATTAACAGTGAAATATTTTTAGGCATGACTTTAAAGTAACATGAGGTTGGAGAGCTACTTGGTAACAAACTTCTAACCTAAAACTTTCTTAGCCGTTGTCGTGTTTTTTAAGCTCTTTTCATGAAATTCCAAGCCAAGGTCAACTTTCCAACTTTCACTATTACCTCTGTAAAATGAGTGTTGATGAAGGAGCAAAGAGTTCATCCTGCTCCTCTGTTTCTCTAGAAGGTGGCTAGATGAGTTCCTTTATTGCTGGTTTAATATTAAACTATTAATTTGCCGTAATAATGTACTCCTCATTGTAGTCATTCTTATTGAGGAATGGGATAGTTAAAACCAATTACTGGCGCATTAGTAATATCTAAGCTTGAATTATTAATTACACACCGTCCTGCCGAGGGTTTTTACGAGAGTTGCTGGACAGAAAAGTAATAGCACTTTTGACTCAGTGAGATATGTCAGAACAGTGTCTGGTTGGTCTGGGAGCATGTTAATGTCAACTGTGATAGCATCGAAGGCAACATCCAGCAAGCATCAAACCCGCTGACCTCTGATGTTGCATGCACCACGCTCCAACCAACTGATCCACCAGAACCAGGGTGTGAGTGTGTGCCTGTGTACACTATTCTGAGTGTGTGTGGGCCTGTACAATGCCTTTATCAGGGCCGCAATGGGCATAGATGCATTGATTTCACATAGATCTCTTTCTCTCTCTGAAAAAAGGAGCAAATACCATGAATAAGAGCAAGGGAGATGAGTGGCAAAGTGAGTGGAATTGAGCTAGCCATGCAACTGGCTTTCACACGGTCATCTCTGTAATGGAGCCCAATCATGATAAGTGCTTTGGATTGATTCTACGTTCCCCCCCTCCAACCTCCCATCCCAACTCATCTGATTTGCCCCTCTAGGTCAATGGTCCAGGTGAGCCTGTTATCAGCTTGGTTTTTACTGATACCCATCATTCAGGCTATATACAGGTTGAATCTATGGTCCATGGTTTATAGGTAAATGTGTTTGCGCTACGCCTGTTTGCATGTGTGTGTGCGTAAGAGAGAGTAGAGAGAGAGAACGACTACCACTATGATTAGAAGATAGCTACTGGCTTTACACAGACTGAGAAACAGAAGTAGATAAACATTCAGGTATGAGGAAAAGGTGTTTCTCCTCTCCACATTCTGTACATTTCATCGGGTTCAGATATGAGGTAATAATAACAGCGAACATCCCTCTCTCTCCTTCAATAATAACAGTCTCTCTCCCTCTCTCTCCTTCAATCTCTCTCGGAGTCTGACATTTAAGCTCTAACAGTGATTTATGAGTTGTCCCCAACTGTCTCTGATATTTGGTATTTAAAACTTGAAATCCTACAAACGACATTCTTAGCATTCTCTGAGAGCGTTATCGGAAAAGAGGCTGGTAAGAGGAGCCTGAATCATAATCTCGTATGAGTGTCACCAGCACACATAGACAACCCACCATATGTCACTCCAAGATAAATCACAGTTTCAATTCTGAGCCTCGACCAAACGACAGTAGCCTATAGTTCATTCATCCTCCTAAGAACACTGAGAGAGGGGACTATTACTGTGCACTCAGAATGAGGAAGTTGGAATGCGTTTGGATATCTTGTCAAATCCATGATTTCTCCAAATAATATGTAAATCAGTTCATCTCCTGTGAATTCCATTGTCTGCTGGCTTATACTTTTTGAGAAGCATCTGCCAAATATGGCAATTAATTTTGAATTGTTATGTTTTATTAAAGATATTCCAAATTGATACTTTCACCACTGCTATCTGTTGTAGATCCTTGTAGATGCTGTTTTGCTGTCTTTGGTTACTGCAATTTGAAAAAGTTAATTAAAAACAATGAGTTTATTTTCCACTAATCTACCAATACAAGACCTCACAGATTTACTGCTGAAAGACAAGGCAGATACTGACCTCTAGTGGTGCAATGGCTGTACAGCCTACTTCTCTCGAGTGAGGTTGTGATGCAGCTTTTTATTACAAGGACAGAGCCACCTGCATTTACCACTAAAAAGGACAACAAACTGCATATACCTTATACCAGTGTAACTACCAGTTGAATACCTAGCAGTATTTTACATTGACGTACCCATAGAAATATAATCAATTTCTATGGGGTTACCGTAAGGTCATTTAATATAATATAATAACATATGCCATTTAGCAGACGCTTTTATCCAAAGCGACTTACAGTCATGTGTGCATACATTCTACGTATGGGTGGTCCCGGGGATCGAACCCACTACCCTGGCGTTACAAGCGCCATGCTCTACCAACTGAGCTACAGAAGGACCACTTAGGTCCATTTAGGTATCTGTAAAGCTTTTTTGCTATCATTTTTTTGTTGTTTCACCGGACAAATACCACTGAATTAACAGTGGTAAGTACAGTCTAATTGTCTGTTATACTTTCTACAAGGTAATTACCCTGGTTATTCACTTATAGTTATCCTTTGAATACCAGTGTTTTGTATTTTTCCTGTGTGGGAATTGTGCACCTGCGACTTCCCCACGGGGACAATGTGATATGAAGTACACATTCAGAGCTAAGTCAGAGCCAGAGCCAGAGTAGCAGCTTCATATTTCTCACAGACATGCACACCTGAACTCAGCTGGCCTTTTCTAGGAACATGTTCATGGTTTTACCCATGTCTTCAGTTTTACCCTTGAGAGAAAAAAATACAATACAATGTTTAACTGGAGCATGCGTATATGAAGAGGGTGAAAGGTATTACCAGCCATTCGAAGCTAATGGCTCTGCAGTAGACCTCAAGATGAGGGCTGTTGTCGTGTGGCTGGTGTTGGTGATCTCTCTATGTGGAGCACAGTGACATATAAAGGTCAATGAAGATGAGACGAAAATAAATGAAGCTGGTGCCACTGCTGAGGAACAGACAACCGACCAAGCTGGCATATGGACTGAGCTGAGAGAGATGGGAGCAGTAGTGAAGAAACTAGGGGCTGTGTCGGTGGAGCACAAAATGGAGTTGACAACCGCTAGGTCACAACTGAAGGTCATGGAGGCTAGACTGAGAGCTAGTAAGCATTTGGTGCAGTCAGAGGAGCATGATGGTAGAGCAGGCAGTGAGGCTGAGCATCACCCACTCTGAGCTGGGAAAGTTTGAGACAGGTGCACACCAACAGTATGGTTCAGTTAGAAATTAAACTAAGCATTGCACAGATGCAGCTGCAAGCTGGGAAGCAGTACATTGAGGACCTCAGGAATGACAACTCAGGTATTATTTATATTATTATCAATATCGCTGTTGTAATTGTGGCTATTATCATCGTTATCCATCATCATCTGTTGTCTGATCTTGCCTCTACCATGTTCATGTCCATTCTGTTTTAGAGAAACACCATTCCATTCGTAAATTGACTGAATTGTATCATTTAGTTCAGGGTACCAAAAATAAGAGGGAATATTTTGAAGTGCAATTGTTTTGTCGTACAATTACAACCTTGGAAGCAAAAGGTAACAGCCAATGACAGACAGGTGAATGAAATGAGGAAGGTGACTGAAATTAATGTAAAAGAATAGAGAACAATACACTGCAGCAAAGAGTACAAGGTTAACTCCCAAACTGAATCAATAATTGTATTTTTAGCCAACTTGGCTGAACTGAGGCACAGGGCAGACTGCAGGGCAGACTGAAGGCCAGTGAGACTGCTGTGGAGGAGGTGAAGAAGGAGAACGGAGGTAATCAACTATGTTTAAAGACATGAACTGATGGGGAGATTATATCATCTTTACCTGTATAACGAGCACAGCATTTTTGACAGTGATTTCAGCTCAAAGCATGGTACTGGAGGCACTTAATGGTAGGTCCAACAGCACTGAGACCCAGGTGGGAGAACGGGGGTTGGATTTGACTGAGCTGAAAGCTGAGGTGGAGAAGCTGAAGAGAGACCGTGAAGGTATGTTGTTCATAATAACCAACAGTCATTAAATTGTACATAGAGGTTGATTAAAGGTGAGGGTGTTGTGGTCTGAAAAAAGATATATATCATGGGTTCACATTTATTAAACTGCCTCAAAGCCATCCAATTTCTGTTTCCACTCACTGTGGCTGCTTTCTAAAGCTCAATCAGATGAACTGGAGGCCCTGATCATGAGGTCAAATGCCACAGAGACTCAACTGGAGGAACAGAAGATAAAGATGGTGAAGCTGACAATTGAAGTACTCAATCATAGCGCGCAACAGAACATTGTACTGTCTACACTCGGTTTGTTGTTAATATTAAAAAATATATAATTAAATCGATTTTAATCAGAACAAAAGTACTGTTGCTAAGGATTCAACGAAGCGGCTAGCCTTTATGGCTGGGACTGCAAGTTTGTGTTCCATTTTTTTGTGTGGATGCTGCGAGTGCTAGCTGGCTGTTCTACAGACACCTGTCGACGTAGTAGGAAAGACTCATTGTTATCTTTTCGTAAAACAACTGGTAGCAGTAAAAAGCCAACCTGAGGGAAATTGACGAGTACCAAAAGCTTTTGCCACGGATGTCGTAGGAACGGGACCAAGGAGCAACGGAAGTTGAGTTCCTCATATTTATTTCAAAGTGAAACTTAAAGCAAACACAATAAATCAATAAACGAACAATGAAACGTGACTACGTGGTGCACATGCACAAACACAAAACAATATCCCACAAACACAGGTGGTCAAAATAGCTACTTAAATATGATCCCCAATTAGAAACAACGATTACCAGCTGCCTCTAATTGGGAATCATACAAAAACACCAACATAGAAAATATAAACTAGAACATAACATAGAAATTATAAACTAGAATACCCCCTAGTCACGTACTACACCATAGAGAAACAAGGGCTCTCTGTGTGTCACGCCTTGATCATTGTATTTTGTGTTTTTGTTATATGTTTGGGTAGGCCAGGGTGTGACATGGGTTTATATGTTGTTTTTCGTATTGGGGTTTGTAGTATTTGGGATCGCGGCTAATTAGGGGTGTTGTATAGGCTTGGCTGCCTGAGGCGATTCTCAATTGGAGTCAGGTGCTTATCGTTGTCTCTGATTGGGAACCGTATTTAGGTAGCCTGAGTTCGCTTTGTATTTTGTGGGTGTTTGTTCCTGTCTCTGTGTTGTAGTCACCAGATAGGCTGTAATTAGTTTCACGTTCCGTTCTGTTGTTTTTGTATTTCAGTTATTTCATGTACCGCTATTCTGTTCATTAAAGTCATGAGTAACCTACACGCTGCATTTCGGTCCGACTTTCTTCATTTAACAGACGAATGCCGTTACAGAAACACCCACCACTCACAGACCGAGCAGCGTGTGAACTGGCAGGAGCTAAAGGAGGACGTTATGGAAGGTAAAGGCATGGAGTATACGACGTGGGAAGAAATCGACAGGTGGGCGGCCGACCCAGAGAGAGTGCAGGCGCCCGCCTGGGATTCGCTTCAGCAGTGCGAAGAGGGCTACAGGCGAATCGAGTCAAAGAAAAAGACACGCCGGCTAAAACGGAGAGGCGCTGGTTTAAACAGGCAGCGACAGCTGGAGCAGCAAAGGGAGGATGAATTATTCGGAGAATGGACATGGGAAGACGTGTTGGATGGTAAAGGTTGTTACACTTGGGAGGATATATTGGCCGGAAGAGATCGCCTCCCATGGGAACAGGTGGAGGCACTAAGGAGAGCAGAGGCAGCCGGAGATAGGAGCCGACGATACGAGGGAACACGGTTGGCAAGCAAACCTGAAAAGCAGCCCCAAAAAATTATTGGGTGGGAGCTAGAAGGGAGAATAGTTATGCCAGGTAGGAGACCTGCGCAAACTCCCTGTGCTCACCGTTGGGCTAGAGAGACCGGGCAGGCACCGTGTTATGCTATGGAGCGCACGGTGTTTTCAGTGCGGGAGCATAGCCCGGTGCGGCACATACCAGCTCTTCCTATTGGCCGGGCTAGAGTGGGCATCGAGCCAGGTAAGCTTGGGCAGGCTCGGTGCTCAAGAGCTCCAGTGCGCCTGCACGGTCCGGTCTATCCAGAGCCACCTCTACACACCAGTCCTCCGGTAGCAGCTCCCCGCACCAGGCTTCCTGTGCGTGTCCTCGCGCCAGTACCACCAGTTCCAGCACCACGCACCAGGCCTCCAGTGCGCCTCGCCTGTTCAGCGCAGCCAGCGCTTTTCTCCTCTCCTGCGCTGTTGGAGTCTCCCGCCTGTTTAGCACAGCCAGAGCCTTTCTCCTCTCCTGCGCTGCCGGAGTCTCCAGTCTGCCCAGCGCCGCCAGTGCTCCCAGTCGGCCCAGCGCGGCCAGTGCTCTCAGTCTGCCCAGCGCAGCCAGTGCTCCCAGTCTGCCCAGCGCGGCCAGTGCTCCCAGTCTGCCCAGCGCGGCCAGTGCTCCCAGTCTGCCCAGCGCGGCCAGTGCTCCCAGTCTGCCCAGCTCCGCCAGTGCTCCCAGTCTGCCCAGCTCCGCCAGTGCTCCCAGTCTGCCCAGTGCTCCCAGTCTGCCCAGCGCCGCCAGTGCTCCCAGTCTGCCCAGTGCCACCAGTCAGCCCAGCGCCGCCAGACAACCAGTCTCTTCCAGATCTCCCCGACAACCAGTCTCTTCTAGATCTGCCCGACAACCAGGATTTACCGGAGCCTACTACCTGCCTGAGCTTCATCTCAGTACTGGGCTTCCTCTCAGTACTGGGCTTCCTCTCAGTACCGGGCTTCCCCTCAGTCCCGGGCTTCCCCTCAGTCCTGGGCTGCCTCTGTCCTGAGATGCCCCTCTGTCCTGAGCTGCCCCTCTGTCCTGAGCTGCCCCTCTGTCCTGAGATGCCCCTCTGTCCTGAGATGCCCCTCTGTCCTGAGCTGCCCCTCTGTCCCGAGCTGCCCCTCTGTCACGAGCTGCTTCTCAGTTATGTGGGGATCAGGGTGAGAACTATTAGGCCATGGTCGGCGGAGAAGGTGGATTATCCCAGGACGCGAAGGGGAGGAAATAGGACATTTATGGAGTGGGGTCCACGTCCCGAGCCAGAACCGCCACAATGGACAGATGCCCACCCGGACCCTCCCTATGCTCTTGAGGTGCGTCCGGGAGTCCGCACCTTAGGGGGGGGGGGGGTTCTGTCACGCCTTGGTCATTGTATTTTGTGTTTTTGTTATATGTTTGGATAGGCCAGGGTGTGACATGGGTTTATATGTTGTTTTTCGTATTGGGGTTTGTAGTATTTGGGATCGCGGCTAATTAGGGGTGTTGTATAGGCTTGGCTGCCTGAGGCGATTCTCAATTGGAGTCAGGTGCTTATCGTTGTCTCTGATTGGGAACCGTATTTAGGTAGCCTGAGTTCGCTTTGTATTTTGTGGGTGTTTGTTCCTGTCTCTGTGTTGTAGTCACCAGATAGGCTGTAATTAGTTTCACGTTCCGTTCTGTTGTTTTTGTATTTCAGTTATTTCATGTACCGCTATTCTGTTCATTAAAGTCATGAGTAACCTACACGCTGCATTTCGGTCCGACTTTCTTCATTCAACAGACGAATGCCGTTACACTGTGGTCAGGGCGTGACAGCTTTACGCTATGGAGGAGCAGCATACTCCATCATGGAAAGATCCAACTACCTCACAAAAGAACTTCAACCCGACATAAAAAGAGAAAAACAGATTAATCTACAGACACAGCAATTTACTTACCATTGAATTAGAGGCTAGTGCTCTGGCTGGAATCCATGCAACACTGGAAAAGTTGTGTGAGGAGGAAGCAGGGCTGAGGGGGTGTTTGGAGTTTAGCCAGAGTGAAATTCTCAAGCTCCAAGGAGAAAACAAGGCACTCACAGCCAAGATAAAAATCCACGATTCCAACATGGATTGTCTACTCAGAGAAAACAGGGTGATGGAGGAGTCGCTACTAGACATACAGGTCGTAGCATGCGTGAAAATCATATTTTTTTCTGTGATTCCTGAGGATGCATCCAATAATCCAGAGGGCGCGATCAAAGAATTCATGCAATCTGCCTTGAAACTTCCTATAGAGACAGTAAACAAGGTGGCTTTCCACCGAGTACACAGACTTGGAGCCCAGAGCAACAAGACCGAGGGACATCGCAAAATTTGAACACTAACAACAAAACTAGTTGATCTAAAGCAGGGGAAGGGAGCTTAATGTCACGACTTCGTGGAGCTCAGTGTCGCCGGTTTACTAGCCGCCACCGAACCCTTTTTCCTTTTCTGGTTGTTTTGTCTGTGTTCCTTTTCACACCTGGCTTCATTTGTGTTTATTTCTGTGTGTATATAGGGCACCTGTTGCCTGCATTAGTTCGTGCGGGATTAAGTTTGTGTGTATTTGCGCTCGATTATCTTTGATGTTTATTGTTTTCACTATTACGCACGTGTATGTAAGTGTCAGAACTGAGTCGTGAGTGAGTTTCTGAATTGTTTTCACTATTACACAGGTATAGGTTGTTCCTCCGTGCGTTTGCACGAGTTTCTGATTCTTCGAGAGCCATAGTTTTGGGATTTTCGTCTGTGCCATTTTTGTATTGGTGGACTTTATGATTAAACACACTTCTCAAAATTCCCTGTTCTCCTGCGCCTGACTCCTACACCTCTCACTGAGACGCACCTCATCACAGAATCTCGCACCACTATGGAGTCAGCAGGAGCAGACGCACTCCCAGGGTCCGTGGAGTTGCGAGTTCAACACCACAAGGCAGTGTTACACCTGCTGGGGACACCTGATTCCGATGATGGAGAGATGGGAGAGGGTGGCCTTCCCACACCTTTATCAGCCACACCGCAACCAGTACCACTACCCTCTCCTTCATTACCTGGGCACAGTGGGATTCGACTCGCACTCCCGAGGTAGTACGATGGGATGACGGTCGGGTGCCAGGGGTTCTTACCCCAGATGGACCTATACACCCTTTCCTCATCTGGACTGTCCACCGTAATCTAGGGAACATTCGGGCAGCGAGGAGACTGAACCCTCGTCAGGCAAGGTGGGCCATGTTTTTCACCGATTTAGGTTTACCATCTCCTATAGACCAGACTCCCAGAACACTAAGGCAGACGCACTGCCCCGACTATATGATACGGAGGAGCGGGCCATCGATCCTGTGCCCATCCTCCCAGTTTCTTGTCTAGTGGCACCTGTGAGGTGGGAGGTGGACGCAGACATCGAGCGAGCATCGCATGTTGAGCCTCCTCCACCACAGTGTCCAGCGGGACTGGTGTACGTTCCGCTGAAGGTTAGAGACAGGCTAATTTGGTGGGCTCACACGTCCCCCTCCTCTGGTCACCCGGGGATCGGTAGTACTCGATTACATGCTCACGTACTCGATTACATGCTCGCTTAAACATACGGACTTATACATACACACACCTGATATAGCTATCTTCTCTCACTCTCTTTCTCTCTTTTCTTTTCTCTTCTCTCCCTCTATTGTTGAGAACTGTTTTATAATTTAAGGTGTTTATTGTTTGTCTCTTTATGTATTTGTCTATAAGTTTTTATATATTTACAACAAGCAAGGGGAAGATATCAGAATAGGGGCATTGGGGAATAATAACATATTGTACAGAATACATTTGTAATGTAGTGAAGTCGTCTCTAGAGTAATGCAAGGTGTCTTTCATGATCATGTGAAACATCAATTGCTATGTGTCTGTCAATGATGTTAAAGGTCATTATGATGCAACTATAACGGGGTGATACAATATGGATTACGATTATCATGAATATTAAGGCTATACACACTACATGTTACACACAGACACTCAACAATGCAGATTATTATTTATTTGGACATCACACATTATAGTCTTACTCATACAGACATCGTACACACTCTCACTAAATCACATCCAATATCATACACATCAACCTACTCAGATTGACTACACACATAATATCTTGTCTCAATTTTCTAACATATGTGGCATTGGCTCACAGTCAAACAGGCAAGGGAATAAAACACATATTGCTAGAACCTATTTCTTGAATTCTAAATGTCAGACATTTGAAAGCTCTAATTTTGACCTTCATAATACCTCTGATGGCAGAAACTTTACAAGCACTAATTATGGTCAATTTAGAATGAGAATAGTATCTAGTTATGGTAATGGGAGAAATAAGTATAGCCAGTTATAATTGTAACGGTTTAGCACATCATAAAAAAAGGAGATCAGTCTTTACATGGCTAAATGAAAAGGAATATAGCATGTACTGTTCACAGGAAACTCACTACATCCTTGGATGAAGTTGCGTGGAAAAAGGAATGGGGTGGTGAAATAATTGTCTGTCTTTGACAAAGGAACACAAAAGGTGTTGTGATATTAATTAACTAAAATGTCAATCTGAATGTGCAAATAGTCAGGAATGATTCGCAAGGAAGGTGGATCCTTTTGAATGGAGGCAGGTGGCAGCAGAAGGAGGTAGGGAACTGGTCTGTCCACCCAATATAAAGGATCCAAACTGCCAGAGGAATAAAAAATAGCAGAAATAGGAAAGTATACCAGTTTAATTTGAGGACCAGAATGTTGACAACTGTGCCATACAGATTGCAAAATAGTTGGGAAGGGATCTTTGATGTACCGATTCCAGTTGATATATAAAACAACGCAAGATTCACGACTTTGTGCTTTTCAGCTACAATTATTATATAGAATTCTTGCCACCAACAAAAAATATTTGGGACATAAAATCTTCGAAGCTCTGCAGATTTTGTTGTGAGGATACAGAATCAATAGACCATTTATTTTGGTATTGCCCTCAGGTAGCATGTTTCTGGTCTCAGGTTCAGGAATGGATGAGAATGCATAACATGATCTAAAATTGACCCTAGAATTAGTACTGTTAGGCGATCTGGAGAGACCGGGTCAGTCAATTACTAATACTCTTAGTAAAAGTATTTATCTTCAACTCGCAATCTGTGGATTCTATTCGATTAGATAGATTGAAATTGTACGTTAAACATCACAGCATAGTTGAAAGATATATGTTGCGTAGAAATCCGAAGAGGGTGGCCAGCAGAGATAGATGGGATGGGCTGAGGGTGACCAACAGAGATAGATGGGATGGGCTGAGGGTGGCCAGCAGAGATAGATGGGATGGGCTGAGGGTGACCAACAGAGATAGATGGGATGGGCTGAGGGTGACCAGCAGAGATAGATGGGATGGGCTGAGGGTGACCAACAGAGATAGATGGGATGGGCTGAGCCAGCAG
The DNA here is from genome assembly GCF_021184085.1 of Oncorhynchus gorbuscha. Taxonomy (NCBI): domain Eukaryota; kingdom Metazoa; phylum Chordata; class Actinopteri; order Salmoniformes; family Salmonidae; genus Oncorhynchus; species Oncorhynchus gorbuscha. The sequence goes on along the minus strand of NC_060174.1, from coordinate 68,402,579 downwards.
AGATAGATGGGATGGGCTGAGGGTGACCAGCAGTGATAGATGGGATGGGCTGAGGGTGACCAACAGAGATAGATGGGATGGGCTGAGGGTGACCAACAGAGATAGATGGGATGGGCTGAGGGTGGCCAGCAGAGATAGATGGGATGGGCTGAGGGTGACCAGCAGAGATAGATGGGATGGGCTGAGGGTGACCAGCAGTGATAGATGGGATGGGCTGAGGGTGACCAGCAGAGATAGATGGGATGGGCTGAGGGTGACCAACAGAGATAGATGGGATGGGCTGAGGGTGGCCAGCAGAGATAGATGGGATGGGCTGAGGGTGACCAGCAGAGATAGATGGGATGGGCTGAGGGTGACCAGCAGAGATAGATGGGATGGGCTGAGGGTGGCCAGCAGAGATAGATGGGATGGGCTGAGGGTGACCAACAGAGATAGATGGGATGGGCTGAGGGTGACCAGCAGAGATAGATGGGATGGGCTGAGGGAAGCTGAGGGTTGGGATCTGGAATTAGAGACAAGTGGGAGTGGAGTTGCTGTGCGGGAGATAGAATGATGGTCAAAGATCAAAGTAAAAAATAAAGTCTAAATAAAACATAACGAACAATATGTTTGAATGACACTGAGGGGCAGTGTTTTTACAGCTAATGATGGTTTGCCTGAGACTGATGCCGTACAGGTGTTTGTACACATGCATATACACACACACTCATTCAAATAAACGCATACAAGAACACACACACATACATGTAATTGTAAAGGCATTCTTCCTCCTCTTCTGAGGAGGAGTAGCGAGAAGGATCGGAGGACCAATGTGCAGCATGGTAAGTGTCCATAACGTTTATTTTAAGACATAAACTGAACACTATGAAATACAAAACAATAAACGTGAACATGACCGAAACCGAACCAGTGGCAACAAACACTCACACGGAAACAAACACCCACAACTCAAACGTGAAACCCAGGCTACCTAAGTATGATTCTCAATCAGGGACAACGATTGACAGCTGCCTCTGATTGAGAACCATACTAGGCCGAACTCAAAACCCTAACATAGAAAAACACACATAGACTGCCCACCCAACTCACGCCCTGACCATACTAAAATGAAGACAAAGGAACTAAGGTCAGAACATGACAGTAATAGTTCCAGACATGCACACAAACATATACAGTTGGCATTGCTGTTCTGATTTTAGTCATTGATGTCCTTATATTTGCATTGTTGTTTGCTGTTTTCTTCTGTCTTTTTCTTTCTCTTCAGTTCATTTTCTTGGTTGGTGGTGCATTGGGGGTGTTCTTGGGGGTGGGGAATGGAGTTAATTGCATTTTTTTCTTAAAGTCTTGTGGGGACTTTAGGAGGGGTCTCAAATGGTTGAGGGACAGCTATTGAGGAACCTCGGGGGGATCTTGGAGGGTTCGGGTTCACGTATTTTGGCCTGTTGGGAGATCTGTCAATGTGCCCTTGAGCAGGGCATTGACCCTGGATGCTTCTGTGTGTTGCTCTAAATGGGAATCTGTTGGACTGGTATGATGTCGTTGTTGAGTGGCTTCACTGAAAGTATATTGTATGTTTCGGATATTCAATTTAAAATAATAATAAAATAAAATAAAATTGAAGTACTCAAGCTGTGGAGGGAGGATGAAGGTAGGAAATCTATAATAACAAAAATAAATTGTGTTTTGACCTGTGAACTTGAGGCTATTATTTAAGGCTATTCATCTGATTACAGGGCAAGCCCAGGAATTGGTCATCCTTCATGTCAGGCTGAACAGCACTGTGGCTGAGGTCAGGGAACTGAAGACGGAACTGACGTGTCAGAAAACTGAAGTAGTGCAACTGTGGAGGGAGCATTTTGGTACGTACACACAATAGGCTACAGACCCTCTTGTTTACAAGTCTATAGTGTCCTCTGACAGTGAAAATAGTATGTGTTACTGCTGAAGAGAGCAAAGTATATTGATATCCCAAAAACAACACCATGTTAGTGGAAGTCAGTGTATTGTGATATATTTCTATTGGTGTGTCTAATGTCAAGTCAAACAACACTGAGATCCAGCTAGAAGAGCAGGGGTACATAAGTGGAGTAGCTAGGAGCTGTGGTGGATAACCTGAATAAAGTTGTAGTAGTAGCACTGTGCAGGCAGCATTTTGGCACATGCTCTTTTACATTAAAGTCTAAAATGACCTCTGTCACGCAAAAACAACAAGTTATGGTATCGCTAAAGAGAACAAAACATACAGTATGAAAAACCACCCTAATGTCTCAAAAACAACACAATGTTTTCTGGTAATGTTGTCATGGGAGTTAGTGTGTTGTAATATAGTATTTTTCTCTTAGGTCAAGTCCGAGAACTGGAGGCCCATAATGCCAGGTCAAACAGCACTGAGATCCAGCTACAGGAGCAAGAGTCAGATGTGGAGAAGCTGAGAGCCGAGGTGGACAAGCTGAAGAACTCCGGTACAGCAAAGAGTACAGACTACAGAGCTGTCATTACCCAGTTGTTGACTTAACAGCAGCTAACAATCCAAGAGTTCATGCATCGATAATTAGTTTGCAACGGAATGTTTTTACCTTGTGATGACATTGAGTTCACAGACACACCGAAGGTGGCGTTCTCTGCATCTTTAGGAATCGGTGGCTCCTTTGGACCCTTCAACGGTGACACCACCCTGATCTATAGTAGAGTACAATCCACTGGTACACTACTGCGTTCATATTTATATTCCCATTCCGTTGTTGAGAATATTATTACACTGCAAATATATTGCGTCATATTATAATCCTATATAAAATATTAGCCTATATATTCTATTCTATATCTATATTCTATATCCACATTATATACATGTGTTCACAAGGATGTTCCTACAGATGAGTGTCTGCAGCAAGGTTGCAATGGGAGAATATATTATTTTTGCCCACAGAACAGCCTCAAGTAGGGCCTCCCAAGTGGCGCGGTGGTCTAAGGCACAGCATCGCAGAGGACAGAGTTGATGGTTTATATTTAGGATAATGTTTTATCGAAGTAGCACAGCATCTCAGTGCTAGCTGTGCCACTAGAGATTCTGGGTTCAGGTCCAGGCTCTGTCACAGCCGGGAGACCCATGCAGGGGTGCACAATTGGCCCAGCGTCGTCCCTGTTAGGGGTGGGTTTGGCCTGCAAGGATGTTCTTGTCCCATTGTGCACTAGCGACTATTGTGGCGGGCCGGGCGCAGTGCACGCTGACACGGTTGCTAGGTGTATGGTGTTTCCTCTGACACATTGGTGCGGCTGGCTTCTGGGTTAAGCTGACATTGTGTCAAGAAGGCTTGGGTGAGGCTTGGCTGGGTTGTGTTTCGGAGGATGCGCGGCTCTCCCGAGTCCGTATGGGAGTTGCAGCGATGAGACAAGACTTTAACTATATTATGCGATTTATATGAATAATGACTAAATGATGTATACATTTAACGTATAACTAAACAGAATTCTACCCTGTCACTGTATGATTGTATGAATCTTATTATAATCATAACACTAAATATAATGTGTGTAGTTTTAGTTCTGAATTAGAACAAGGACTTTCTGTTCCTTGTTAGAAACGAATGGAGTTATCGTCAGTCCGGTTGGAATACTGTGTTCCTTACAGGACATTCTGTCCCCACTCAGGGAGGGGAGAGACCTTGGGCTTGTAGTAGATTGTTTAACAGGTGGCAGAAAATGTGCATGAGTAGGAGAAGACTTGTGAACTATGTTGTCATTGTATCTGAGAGGAGGAGGGACATGTATGATGAAATGTGAGGTATATAGACCAATGTACAGGAAATGATAAGCAGAACGTTCCCGTGAATAAACATTTAACTATTGTACTATTGTAGACTGGGCCTCTGTCTGTCTTCATTTATATCAGTATCTTACAAATCCTGATATACTGTAGCAGACTGAGTCATTACAATTGAATTTGTTAATGAACATGATAGCAAAATTATCTTGACCAACTACCAATTAGATACCACGAAATTGGGGAGAAAAAAGGGTAAGTAAATCAATAATTGTAAAACAAAACAACCTCAATTCGTTGGAGCATGGACTCTACAACCTGTTGAGCCACCTCTATGGAAGGATCGGCGTCTGCCATTCCAACCCACCTCCCACCTGTATATGCCCAGTTCCTGAGTGTCTTCAGCAAGAAAAAGGCATCCATTCTGCCCCCTCATTGCCCGAGGGACTGCGCAATCGACCTCCTTCCTGGAGCATCGCCAAGGTTCGGAACTACCACTTGTCCACCCCAGAGAATGAGACTATGGACACCTATATAGAAGATGCTCTCGACATGGAATTCATCAGTCCATCCATGTCTCCAGCTGCATCCAGTTTCTTTTTTGTAAAAAAAAAAGGATGGTAGTCTCCATCCCTGCGTAGATTATCAACCCCTCAATGACCTTACCATCAAGAATCGCTTCCCTCTTCCTCTGATTCTGGCCACACTAGAATAAGTTGGACAGGCTACCATCTACTCCAAACCGGACCTAAGTAGTGAAGTGGGGATGAGTGGAAGAAAGCTTTCATCACCGCTAGGGGTCAAAACATGATGCTGCCATCCCCGTGCTTCACGGTTGGGATGGTGTTCCATCGGCTTGCAAGCGTCCCCCTTTTTCCTCCAAACATAATGATATTCTTCATGGTCAAAAAGCTCTAGTTTTGTTTAATCTGACCACAGGACATGTCTCCAAAAAGTACGATCTTTGTCCCCATTTGCAGTTGCAAACCGTAGCGTGGCTTTTTTATGACTGTTTTGGAGCAGTGGCTTCTTTCAGGTTGTCGATATAGGCCTCGTTTTACTGTGGTTTTACTGTGGATATAGATACTTTTGTACCGGTTTCCCCCAGCATCTTCAAGGTCCTTTGCTGTTGTTCTGGGATTGATTTGCACCTTTTGCACCAAAGTACGTTCATCTCTAGGAGACAGAACGCATTTTCCTTCCTGAGCGGTATGACGGCTGTGTGGTCCCATGGTGTTTATACTTGCATACTATTTTGTACAGATGAATGTGGTACCTTCAGCCATTTGGAAATTGCTCCCAAGGAGGAACCAGACTTCTGGAGGTATACAATTATTTTTCCGAGGTCTTGGCTGATTTCCCCATGATGTCAAGCAGAGGCACTGCGTTCGAAGGTCGGCCTTGAAATACATCCACAGATACACTTCCAATTGACTAAAATTATGTAAATTAGCCTAACAGACACTTCTAAAGCCATGACATAATTTTCTGGAATTTTTCAAGCTGTTTCAGGGCAGTCATCTTAGTGTATGTTAACTTCTGGCCCACTGGAATTGTAATACAGTGAAATTTGTCTGTAAACAATTGGCTGGCGAAATTACTTGTGTCATGCAAGAAGACGTCCTAAACGACAGGCCAAAACTGTAGTTTGTTAACAAGAAATTTGTGGAGTGGTTGAAACACTGAGTTTGGCGGCATTAAATTGTTTATGTAAACTTCAACTGTACCTAATGCCATGGAAATGGCCGAATGCATGTTACAACAGATGTTTCATCTGTATGGGATCCTGGAAGACATTGTTTCGGATCAGGGACACCAGTTCGTTTCCAGGGTGTGGCAAGCCTTCTGCGACCGACTGGGGATCTCCATCAGCCTATCCTCCAGATACCATCCCCAAACCAACGGGCAGACGGAACACCTGAATCAGGAAATAGGGAAGTACCTCACCAACACTGCACCCACCAACAACCCGAGTAGAGTCGCTATCTAGCCTGGGCTGAATACGCACAGAAGTCCCTGGTGCATTTCTCACTCCTTTTCAGTGAGTCCTCGGATACCAAACCCCCTCCATCCCCCAGCCCGGAACTGTGCCTGCCCGTCGCGGAGTAGCTTTGACGGAGCAAGCAGGTTTGGGAGGCCGCACATCGGCACCTCCATCAAGCTGACCGGCGTCACCGACCTACTCCACTCTTCCACCTTGGGCAATGTGTGTGGCTCTCTACCCGTGTCATCCGGCTTCGTGACCCCTGCAAAAAGTTCAGTCAGTCCCCGGTTCATTGGTCCCTTCAAAATAAAACACCATCAATCCTGTCACCTACTGTCTCCAGTTGCACTGCATTTACCAGATCTCCTCATCCTTCCATGTGTCCCTTCTCAAGCCTGTGAGGTACCTCCGCTCCATCCTACTGTGGCGCACCACGGCGCACACCCTTTATTTGACGTCAGCCATGCACCGGCTTATTCTGTCCAAGCCCTCCTTGACTCCAAGCGCCTGGGTGGTCGGATCCACTACCTGGTGGATTGGGAGTGGTACGGTCCTGGGTCCCCACTCAGGACATCCTCGACCCAGTGATGATCCTGGCTTTCACCGTAACCGTCCTGACCTCCCAGCTCCACGTCCCCGGGGGAGGCCCCCTGCTCAGCTTCCTAGGCCATCAAGAGCCGCACGTGGAGGGGGGGGGGGGGTACTGTAACCTCTGCTTCCAACTCACACCCTCAAACACCTAGATCCCCTGAATGCAGCTCACTCTCCAGATCTCAATCACCTGAATTCTAATCACCTTTTCACACACCTGTATGTCATTATCACACACTATTTAGTACAGGTCTTTGCACCCCATCACTGAGGTATTGTTTGTTTTGTGACATGTCTTTCAGAACTCTGTTTTTCCCGTGATTTACTCCTCCCCTGTAAGTTTTTGCCTCACTAATCACAGCTTTTGCCTATTCCCTGCCTGTACTTTAGTCTATTTGATTTCCTGATATCTACCTATTGCCTGATCTCCCGGACTACGTTTTCCCTGCCTGTACTGTTGCCCTTTTGGACCCCCTGTGAAGGACCATCCTTCTGCCTGGAACCAGCTACCTGTCTCCTCCTGTGGTGCTTTGCAATAAACAGCTGCTGCGCCCTGTGCTTGAAACCAGCTCTGTCTCCCCTCGTGTTCATTACAGCAAAACTGTTTCTGGATGCTCATCACAAAAGGTACAGTTAATGTTAATGTGTTTTTTTTTTCAGGTAATGATTCACAGGGTAATACTTATGGATCATTCTGAGACCACTGACCTCTCAAGAAGGTGAGATCTGGTTCATCTATAAATTGCATGAGAGTTTCAGATGGAATAGCATCAGACTATGGCAAACTTTCTAGGTGTAACCGATTGTAAAGCGACTAAAAAATGATAAAATAATTGCGTAACAACCCTGTAGCTCAGTTGGTAGAGCATGGCGCTTGTAACGCCAGGGTAGTGGGTTCGATCCCCGGGACCACCCATACGTAGAATGTATGCACACATGACTGTAAGTCGCTTTGGATAAAAGCGTCTGCTAAATGGCATATATTATTATTATTATTATTCTGCATTTAATAAGTTGACGTACCTATAGGATATGATTATCAAACCAGTTCTTAAAAAACTAAGATTTGTTTCTTTTCAAAATATCCCTTGTCTATGAAAAGCAGGTACCTTTGTAAGAATCTCAATGCTATAGTTACAAAATTAAATTGAATCCACCAAAATGGATGGAAGTATGGTAATGTATTATGCTCATTTGAAAGAATTTTGTTTGAGAATAAACCCAAGCATATCATCCCCTATCTGGGTTAAGTAAAATGATAATCAGGCAAGACCTAAATATAATTTCTCTATTTGTGAAAAAGTTCAATTTCATCATAACAATTTATGGCATGGAGATGGACTGCTCAGTTGTGGGAATATAAAATAGTTCAGAGAAAATCCAGTAGAGGGCAGCAAACAGAATACAGCCTCATCAGAGGAACATCAGGACAATGCTTTCATTTGACATTTTCCATATGCTCTTCTCCAGAGCAATTAGTGTTAAGTCCCTTGCTCACGGGCACATTGAAAGATTTGTCACCTAGTCGTTCAGGGTTTTGAACCAGCAACCTTTCAGTCACTGGCCCAACGCTCTTAACTGAGGATCAAAAAATAAACTAGGCATCAAGAAAATAATACCAAAGTGACTGCAAATACGCTCAATGTCCATGTCATAATTCCCATTTATCTCTAAGAAGAGAGAACATCAGTGGTACCTCTATAGATCTCATGTCAGTGTGGTTTTAGTGATGTGAGATTGTGTTCTAAAGAAACATTGCCCCATTTCCTGCTGTTTGGCATTTATTGTCTTGAATCTTTCCCTGGAGGCAGAACTGCAGAGTGGTGACTAGCTGGCACTGCCATAAAATCAGATTTAAAACCTAACCTTAACCAGACTTCTAACCCTAATGCCTAACCTTAAATTATGCACATTTTTGTTTTCATACATTTTTACGATATTGCAATTTTTTTGCTTTGCATATGGCCCACAGAGGAAATCCCTCCGTTATGCTAGATTCATGACAAATGTCAACCTTTCCCTTTTCCAGGCCTATGATAAGCAGTGAGGAGCTGTAGGCTACCTGGTACTCTTCCAGTTGTCTGCAGGGCTTAGAGCCACAGTGTGCAAGCATTCACATGGTCTTCAATACTCTCTTCTCGTCTGGTAGTTGGAAACGAGCTACAGATATAATCAAAGATTTATGGTATCAATTCCTGGAGTTACAGGAAAGGTACCGTTTTGCTTAACACAGAATTTGACCAACCTTGACGATACCATCTTCGTTCTTTATTCGGCCAAACATGTATCAAACAATATCTGTGTCCAGGTGCAGATGATTAATTTGAATTTAGAAAATGCTCCTTTTATTTAAAAAAATATTTGTTTTTCTCCATGAAGTAATCCAGTGTGGTTATCACATTATCTGGTGTACAATCTGTAGCTACAGGAACCTGGGTCACAGAAGACATTCAAATCAGTTGCATCATAACATTGGCTTTTTGTCAGTCAAGGTCACATTCAGAAAGGAGATGTGTCATGTTTTGTCATTTATTATCTTGTCTTGTCCCTGTGCTTCCCATTCTATTCGTTTCCCTCTGCTGGTCTTATTAGGTTCTTTCCCTCTTTCTATCCCTCTCTCTCCCCCTCCCTCTCTCACTCTCTCGCTCTCTCTTCTCTCTATCGTTCCGTTCCTGCTCCCAGCTGTTCCTATTCCCCTAATCAATCATTTAGTCTTCCCACACCTGTTCCCGATCCTTTCCCCTGATTAGAGTCCCTATTTCTTCCTTTGTGTTCCGTTCCTGTCCTGTCGGTTCCTTGTCTAGAATTCACCGTGCTGTGTTTGTGTATCGCCCTGTCGTGTCGTGTTTTCCTCAGATGCTGCGTGGTGAGCAGGTGTCTGAGTCTGTCTGGTTCAAGTGCCTTCCCGAGGCAACCTGCTGTTCACCTGCTGTTCAAGATCGAGTCTCCAGTTTGTCCTCGTCATTTCGAGTGAAAGTTGTGTTTTTTGTTTGTATTTACTTTACTGGATTAAAGACTCTGTTTTCGCCAAGTCGCTTTTGGGTCCTCTTTCACCTGCATGACAGAAGGAACCGACCAAGGAATGGACCCAGCGACTTCAGACGCTCGTTACACTGCCGTCGAGATCCAAGGAGCCATGCTCGGCAGACACGAGCAGGAATTGTCTGCTGCTCGCCATGCCGTGGAGAACCTGGCCGCTCAGGTTTCCGACCTCTCTGGACAGTTCCAGAGTCTACGTCTCGTGCCACCTGTTACTTCCTGGCCTGCCGAGCCTCCAGAACCTAGGGTTAATAACCCACCTTGCTACTCCGGGCAGCCCACTGAGTGCCGCTCCTTTCTCACGCAGTGTGAGATTGTGTTCTCTCTCCAACCCAACACATACTCTAGAGAGAGAGCTCGGGTTGCTTACGTCATTTCACTCCTTACTGGCCGGGCTCGAGAATGGGGCACAGCTATCTGGGAGGCAAGGGCTGATTGCTCTAACAAGTTCCAGAACTTTAAAGAGGAGATGATTCGGGTTTTTGACCGTTCAGTTTTTGGTAGGGAGGCTTCTAGGGCCCTGGCTTCCTTATGCCAAGGTGAACGGTCCATAACGGATTATTCTATTGAGTTTCGCACTCTTGCTGCCTCTAGTGAGTGGAACGAGCCGGCGCTGCTCGCTCGTTTTCTGGAGGGACTCCACGCAGTGGTTAAGGATGAGATTCTCTCCCGGGAGGTTCCTTCAGATGTGGACTCTTTGATTGCTCTCGCCATCCGCATAGAACGACGGGTAGATCTTCGTCACCGGGCTCGTGGAAGAGAGCTCGCATCAACGGTGTTTCCCTGCTCCGCATCGCAACCATCTCCCTCCTCTGGCTCAGAGACTGAGCCCATGCAGCTGGGAGGGATTCGCATCTCGACTAAGGAGAGGGAACGGAGGATCACCAACCGCCTGTGCCTCTATTGCGGAGTTGCTGGACATTTTGTTAATTCATGTCCAGTAAAAGCCAGAGCTCATCTGTAAGCGGAGGGCTACAGGTGAGCGCAACTACTCAAGTCTCTCCATCAAAATCCTGTACTACTTTGTCGGTCCATCTACGCTGGACCGGTTCGGGTGCTACTTGTAGTGCCTTGATAGACTCTGGGGCTGAGGGTTGTTTCATGGACGAAGCATGGGTTCGGAAACATGACATTCCTTTCAGAGAGTTAGAGAAGCCTACGCCCATGTTCGCCTTAGATGGTAGTCATCTTCCCAGTATCAGATTTGAGACACTACCTTTAACCCTCACAGTATCTGGTAACCACAGTGAGACTATTTCTTTTTTGATTTTTCGTTCACCGTTTACACCTGTTGTTTTGGGTCATCCCTGGCTAGTATGTCATAATCCTTCTATTAATTGGTCTAGTAATTCTATCCTATCCTGGAACGTTTCTTGTCATGTGAAGTGTTTAATGTCTGCCATCCCTCCCGTTTCTTCTGTCCCTACTTCTCAGGAGGAACCTGGCGATTTGACAGGAGTGCCGGAGGAATATCATGATCTGCGCACGGTCTTCAGTCGGTCCCGAGCCAACTCCCTTCCTCCTCACCGGTCGTATGATTGTAGTATTGATCTCCTTCCGGGGACCACTCCTCCTCGGGGTAGACTATACTCTCTGTCGGCTCCCGAACGTAAGGCTCTCGAGGATTATTTGTCTGTGTCTCTTGACGCCGGTACCATAGTGCCTTCTTCCTCTCCGGCCGGGGCGGGGTTCTTTTTGTTAAGAAGAAGGACGGTACTCTGCGCCCCTGCGTGGATTATCGAGGGCTGAATGACATAACGGTTAAGAATCGTTATCCGCTTCCCCTTATGTCATCAGCCTTCGAGATTCTGCAGGGAGCCAGGTGCTTTACTAAGTTGGACCTTCGTAACGCTTACCATCTCGTGCGCATCAGAGAGGGGGACGAGTGGAAAACGGCGTTTAACACTCCGTTAGGGCATTTTGAGTACCGGGTTCTGCCGTTTGGTCTCGCCAATGCGCCAGCTGTTTTTCAGGCATTAGTTAATGATGTTCTGAGAGACATGCTGAACATCTTTGTTTTTGTCTATCTTGACGATATCCTGATTTTTTCTCCGTCACTCGAGATTCATGTTCAGCACGTTCGACGTGTTCTACAGCGCCTTTTAGAGAATTGTCTCTACGTAAAGGCTGAGAAGTGCTCTTTTCATGTCTCCTCCGTTACTTTTCTCGGTTCCGTTATTTCCGCTGAAGGCATTCAGATGGATTCCGCTAAGGTCCAAGCTGTCAGTGATTGGCCCGTTCCAAGGTCACGTGTCGAGTTGCAGCGCTTTTAGGTTTCGCTAATTTCTATCGGCGTTTCATTCGTAATTTCGGTCAAGTTGCTGCCCCTCTCACAGCTCTTACTTCTGTCAAGACGTGTTTTAAGTGGTCCGGTTCCGCCCAGGGAGCTTTTGATCTTCTAAAAGAACGTTTTACGTCCGCTCCTATCCTCGTTACTCCTGACGTCACTAGACAATTCATTGTCGAGGTTGACGCTTCAGAGGTAGGCGTGGGAGCCATTCTATCCCAGCGCTTCCAGTCTGACGATAAGGTTCATCCTTGCGCTTATTTTTCTCATCGCCTGTCGCCATCTGAGCGCAACTATGATGTGGGTAACCGTGAACTGCTCGCCATCCGCTTAGCCCTAGGCGAATGGCGACAGTGGTTGGAGGGGGCGACCGTTCCTTTTGTCGTTTGGACAGACCATAAGAACCTTGAGTACATCCGTTCTGCCAAACGACTTAATGCCCGTCAAGCTCGTTGGGCGTTGTTTTTCGCTCGTTTCGAGTTTGTGATTTCTTACCATCCGGGTAGCAAGAACACCAAGCCTGATGCCTTATCCCGTCTGTTTAGTTCTTCTGTGGCTTCTACTGATCCCGAGGGGATTCTTCCTTATGGGCGTGTTGTCGGGTTAACAGTCTGGGGAATTGAAAGACAGGTTAAGCAAGCACTCACGCACACTGCGTCGCCGCGCGCTTGTCCTAGTAACCTCCTTTTCGTTCCTGTTTCCACTCGTCTGGCTGTTCTTCAGTGGGCTCACTCTGCCAAGTTAGCTGGTCATCCCGGTGTTCGAGGCACTCTTGCGTCTATTCGCCAGCGCTTTTGGTGGCCGACTCAGGAGCGTGACACGCGCCGTTTCGTGGCTGCTTGTTCGGACTGCGCGCAGACTAAGTCGGGTAACTCTCCTCCTGCCGGTCGTCTCAGACCGCTCCCCATTCCTTCTCGACCATGGTCTCACATCGCCCTAGACTTCATTACCGGTCTGCCTTTGTCTGCGGGGAAGACTGTGATTCTTACGGTTGTCGATAGGTTCTCTAAGGCGGCACATTTCATTCCCCTCGCTAAACTTCCTTCCGCTAAGGAGACGGCACAAATCATTATCGAGAATGTATTCAGAATTCATGGCCTCCCGTTAGACGCCGTTTCAGACAGAGGCCCGCAATTCACGTCACAGTTTTGGAGGGAGTTCTGTCGTTTGATTGGTGCGTCCGTCAGTCTCTCTTCCGGGTTTCATCCCCAGTCTAACGGTCAAGCAGAGAGGGCCAATCAGACGATTGGTCGCATACTACGCAGCCTTTCTTTCAGAAACCCTGCGTCTTGGGCAGAACAGCTCCCCTGGGCAGAATACGCTCACAATTCGCTTCCTTCGTCTGCTACCGGGTTATCTCCGTTTCAGAGTAGTCTGGGTTACCAGCCTCCTCTGTTCTCATCCCAGCTTGCCGAGTCCAGCGTTCCCTCCGCTCAAGCGTTTGTCCAACGTTGTGAGCGCACCTGGAGGAGGGTGAGGTCTGCACTTTGCCGTTACAGGGCACAGACTGTGAGAGCCGCCAATAAACGCAGGATTAAGAGTCCAAGGTATTGTTGCGGCCAGAGAGTGTGGCTTTCCACTCGCAACCTTCCTCTTACGACAGCTTCTCGTAAGTTGACTCCGCGGTTCATTGGTCCGTTCCGTGTCTCCCAGGTCGTCAATCCTGTCGCTGTGCGACTGCTTCTTCCGCGACATCTTCGTCGCGTCCATCCTGTCTTCCATGTCTCCTGTGTTAAGCCCTTTCTTCGCACCCCCGTTCGTCTTCCCTCCCCCCTCCCGTCCTTGTCGAGAGCGCACCTATTTACAAGGTACATAAGATCATGGACATGCGTTCTCGGGGACGGGGTCACCAATACTTAGTGGATTGGGAGGGTTACGGTCCTGAGGAGAGGAGTTGGGTTCCGTCTCGGGACGTGCTGGACCGTTCACTCATTGATGATTTCCTCCGTTGCCGCCAGGATTCCTCCTCGAGTGCGCCAGGAGGCGCTCGGTGAGTGGGGGTACTGTCATGTTTTGTCATTTATTATCTTGTCTTGTCCCTGTGCTTCCCATTCTATTCGTTTCCCTCTGCTGGTCTTATTAGGTTCTTTCCCTCTTTCTATCCCTCTCTCTCCCCCTCCCTCTCTCACTCTCTCGCTCTCTCTTCTCTCTATCGTTCCGTTCCTGCTCCCAGCTGTTCCTATTCCCCTAATCAATCATTTAGTCTTCCCACACCTGTTCCCGATCCTTTCCCCTGATTAGAGTCCCTATTTCTTCCTTTGTGTTCCGTTCCTGTCCTGTCGGTTCCTTGTCTAGAATTCACCGTGCTGTGTTTGTGTATCGCCCTGTCGTGTCGTGTTTTCCTCAGATGCTGCGTGGTGAGCAGGTGTCTGAGTCTGTCTGGTTCAAGTGCCTTCCCGAGGCAACCTGCTGTTCACCTGCTGTTCAAGATCGAGTCTCCAGTTTGTCCTCGTCATTTCGAGTGAAAGTTGTGTTTTTTGTTTGTATTTACTTTACTGGATTAAAGACTCTGTTTTCGCCAAGTCGCTTTTGGGTCCTCTTTCACCTGCATGACAAGATGAGGGCGAAGTTCAGTAGGGAAATAGTGTGGAATGTTGCAGATAAAAATAGAACTGGTGTGATTCCTTATTTTGTATGTCAGAGGATGTGTTTGTTCGACATACTATATTTCCCATCTACTTTCCACAACGTTTGGCCTTGCTGAACGCATCCAAAGATTTACATACACTCATCTGCCTCCCATAACACAGACAGCAACAGAGGTTTGCAGACCCTGACTGCTGACCACAACCAGTAGTTTGGCCTGTTCTGGACCCATGGCTCCTGGAGCGGTCTCCACTGCACTCTTTAAGAGGCCTCGGACCTCAGAACCAACCGCCTCAATATGTCGCCATAATCCGTCACATTGCCCGAAAATATCTGTATGCAAAATAAGGTCACCACTACGGTCTGTCAATAATTGCAGATTAACTTCATGAACAAACAAAAGTATAATGGATAACGATCTACTACATGATCTGTATTGTTACACTGATAACATTGCAGTGGTGCATTCAGAAGTGGAGCCTGCTGATTATTCTCACTTTACCTGAGGTAGCAGATTTTCCAGAATTGCAGCAGGGAAAAGGAGATACTAATCCATGTTAATCCAAACTAACTCATCATGATAGATTACTCTAAATTGCTCTGTTTCACTTCATCCCATCCCCCCATCCCCACCCTGACCTGACACACCTTAATTAGGCACAGGCAGTAGTGCTGACACAACGTTGGCATTTCAGTAACAGTGTGGCGAGACATGGTCCTCTTTTCTTTTCTTTTTAACCAGCTCGTGTTTAAAGCGAATACAATATGTAAAGCAACACTGGAAATAGAACTCACTACTTTCACTGTTCCTCTGCTATAGCCATTTTGTTTGCATCTCTGCATCTTCTCTGCTGTCACTCTGCTTTTTCTTCTTCTCTAACTGTCTGCTTAAGCCTTATATGTTATAAATGTCAAGCTAACGACTTGGGCTATGTTGCAAATTATGCCAGTAATACGTGTTCCCCTGAATCCACACCTACCCCCATGTGTTCATTACTGTTACAGGGCTCCAGACTAGCATTTTCTCCTGGTGTCACTGGTGCCACTCATTTTTACAATCATCTTATAGAGTTTTTTATGGTGCTTTATTAAGAAGTATGACAAATAGACTGAGGTATTCAATAACAGTTGTTTCATCTAACGCAGGAATGCATGATTCGAGATATTTTCATGTAAAACCTAAAGTACTGCATTCTCATACTTGAGTAAAAGTAAAGATGCCTTAATGTTTCTGGGAAAAGGTGTACATTTGACCTCCATCATCTAGGATGTGACAATGGTTCATTCAATCTCTCAATTTCTGCCCATTTTTTTTGCACGGTCTTGCAGGCCTTCTCATGCAGCTGCAACTGTAAATGCATTCGTAAATCAAGACCTTTCTTGAGTTGGGCTCTGGGATGGTGCAACTGTTGAGAATGTGAGTTTATGGTTGTGTGGGGGGAAAGGGTTGAGTGTATGTGTGTATCCCACAACTGTTGCGAAGGAGTAAAATATTTTAGGGACAATAGAGGATGATCCACAGCTATATATATAATACAAATTGAGGTGAGCGCGATGGAAATGCATTTGGCAGTTGATCTACTTCATTTCAGTAAATGGCACTGTGTGCACTTTTCGAAGGATGGCTCCCAGTCTGTTCAGGGCTATGGGATGCGGGGGGTCGGAGGTGGTCTGCCGGGCATTGGGATGACGGCCCAGCTCAGGATGGGGAAGGCTTTTAGCGGGTGGAATGGTGGGGACCAATTGGAGGTTTACTTAGTAGCAATGCAAATATCATGGTACAGCTATATAGACACTCAATCATCATTTTACTTTTTAATGGTGTGTTTACAAACATATATTTTGATAAATAGAATTGAAAGTTGTCTCATCATGGTAAGTGGTGAAATAAGTATAGCCAGTTACAATTGTAATGGCCTAGCAGATTGTCTTTTCTTACTATCAGTATTTACCTGGCTAAAAGAGAAGGAATATAATATATACTGTTTACAGCAAACCCATTCAACAATTTTAGATTAAGTTTTGTGGAAAAAGAACTGGGGGGCGAAATATGTTTCTCCCATGGGCAAAGAAATTCAAAAGGGGTGATGGTTTTAATTAGCCGTAATTTTGATCCAAATGTGCAAATTGTCCAAACAGATTATCGAGGTAGATGGATGATTTTAAATATGTTATTGGACAATAAACAGATGGCGTATTAACCTATACGGTCCGAATAATGATGATCCAAGCTTCTTTGAAAATATTTATGAATTTATCAACTCTACATGCAACACTAGACTCTATTATTATGGTGGGAGATATTAATACGGTCTTAAATTCCTCTATGGACCGGAAAGGAAATCACACTACAAACTATCACCCTCAGGCACTTAAGGAAATCATGAATGTCATGGATATATTGGAATTAGTGGATAAATGGAGACTTAAATACCCTGACCTAGTGAGATATACACGGCGGAGGTTAAATCAAGCTAGTCGTCTTGACTACTTTCTTATGGCATTCTCTCTGGCACCAAAAGTTTAAAATGTGTTGATAGGGGACAGAATGCAGTCGGATCATCAGATAAATGGCATATATATTACTCTTACAGAATATCCACGTGGGCGAGGATATTGGAAATTTAATCAAAGCCTACTAGATGATAAATTGTTTAGATCTAGGACAGAAGAATTTATAACTGACTTTTTCCAACATAACATAGGTACAGCAGATCCCCTTATTGTATGGGACACTTTTAAATGTGCCTTTAGAGGCCATGCAATTCAGTACTCTTCTATAAAACAAAAGCAATTTAGAAATTGAAGGACTAACAGTACAGTTAGATAGCAATATAAATGGTACCATATGTCACGCCTTGGTCTTAGTATTTTGTGTTTTCTTTATTATTTTGTTCAGGCCAGGGTGTGACATGGGTTTATTGTATTGTCGTACTGGGGTTTTTGTGGGCATTGGGATTGTGGTTGATTAGGGGTGTGTCTAGTATAGGCTTGGCTGCCTGAGGCGGTTCTCAATCAGAGTCAGGTGATTCTTGTTGTCTCTGATGGGGAACCGTATTTAGATAGCCTGGGTTTCACTGTGTATTTCGTGGGTGATTGTTCCTGTCTCTGTGTAGTTTCACCAGATAGGCTGTATTAGGTTTCACGTTCCGTTTGTTGTTTTTGTATTTTGTATAGTTATTTCATGTGTCACTTTTTTCATTAAAGTCATGAGTAACCACCACGCTGTATTTCGGTCCGACTCTCTTTCTACAAACGATGAATGCCGTTACACCATAGAGGCACAGAATAAATTAGAGGAAAAACAAAAATAAATGGAGGAACTTATTCAAGAAAGATCCAGTGTAATAGATTATAAAAAATAAAGCGAACTGGGTGGAATATGGGGAAAAATGCACCAAATAATTTTTCAATCTTCAATATAGAAATGCTACCAAAACAAATGAATTAACTTGTTACAAATGATGGAGTCACGCATGATTCACTGAATTATATTTTGAAAGAGGAAGTAAAGTACTTTAAGAATATGTTTTCATTTCAGGCTCCTCCATCTCCACTAACTGAAACTAATTGTACTGATTTTTTTTCCTAATAATATTGTAAAATTAACATCTGTACAGAAAGACTCTTGTGAAGGCCAAATTACAGAGGATGAACTGCTTGATGCAATTGGGGCCTTTACGGCTGGGAAAACTCCAGGGCTGGATGGCATACCAGTGGAAGTATACAAAACCTTTTTTTGATATACTCGAAGGACCATTTATTAGCATGTTTTAACCACTTCTATATAAATGGTAGATTATCAGACACGCAACAAGAAGGTCATTATTACTGAAACAGGACCCGAGTGGTATATATAAGGATCCGGTCCAAAAAATTGGAGACCTCTTACACTTCAGTGTTGTGATGCAAAAATCCTAGCGAAATGCTTGGCACATACAAAAGTATTGTCAGATATTATTCATCCTAATCAGACAGGTTTTTTACATGGACGATACATTGGAGATAATATAAAACAAGTACTGGAAACAATAGAATACTATGAAATATCGAGGACACCAGGCCTGGTTTTCATAGCTGATTTTGAAAAGGCTTTTGATAAAGTATGACTGGAGTTTATATATAAATGCCTAGAATATTTCAATTTTGGGGAATCTCTTATAAAATGGGTTAAAGTTATGTATAGTAACCCTCAGTGTAAAATAGTAAATAATGGCTACATCTCAGAGAGTTTTGGACTCTCTGGAGGAGTAAAACAAGGTTGTCCACTATCGGCATATCTATTTATTGTTGCCAAATTATGATAAATGTACCATATTACGTATTGGATCACAAAAAAATGCAAATTTGACATTACCATGTAGTTTACCAATTAAATGGTATGACGGAGATGTGGACATACTCGGTATACAAATCCCAAAAGAAAGAAATGATCTCACTCCAATATTTTTTTATAGAAAGTTAGCAAAAATAGATAAGATCTTGCTACCATGGAAAGGAAAATACCTGTCTATTTGTGGAAAAATCACCCTGATTAACTCTTTAGTCATATCACAGTTTACCTATTTGCTTATTGTCGTGCTGGTGATAGAGGACCCAAAAGCGACTTAACAGAAACAGAGTTTATTCAAGTCCAAACAGGGAATAACAGAAATCCTCTAGTCTGTAGAGGGGAATAACAGGAGAAGCGGCCACAGACTGCAGGTCGCTTCGGGTAGGCGCAGGCCGTAGTTGACAGAGACACCTGCTCACACGCAGCATCTGATGAAGGCAAAAAACACGACAGGACAGGGCGATACACAATCACAGCAAAAACACGACAGGACAGGGCGAAACGCAATCACAGCATGGTGAATACTAAACAAGGAACCGACGGGACAGGAACGGAACACAAAGGAATAAATAGGGACTCTAATCAGGGGAAAGGATCGGGAACAGGTGTGGGAAGACTAAATGATGATTAGGGGAATAGGAACAGCTGGGAGCAGGAACGGAACGATAGAGAGAAGAGAGAGCGAGAGAGTGAGAGGGGGGGGGGAGAGAGAGGGATAGAAAGAGGGAAAGAACCCAATAAGACCAGCAGAGGGAAACGAACAGAATGGGGAGCACAGGGACAAGACATGATAATAAATGACAAACATGACAGTACCCCCCACTCACCGAGCGCCTCCTGGCGCACTCGAGGAGGAATCCTGGCGGCAACGGAGGAAATCATCGATGAGTGAACGGTCCAGCACGTCCCGAGACGGAACCCAACTCCTCTCCTCAGGACCGTAACCCTCCCAATCCACTAAGTATTGGTGACCCCGTCCCCGAGAACGCATGTCCATGATCTTATGTACCTTGTAAATAGGTGCGCTCTCGACAAGGACGGGAGGGGGGAGGGAAGACGAACGGGGGTGCGAAGAAAGGGCTTAACACAGGAGACATGGAAGACAGGATGGACGCGACGAAGATGTCGCGGAAGAAGCAGTCGCACAGCGACAGGATTGACGACCTGGGAGACACGGAACGGACCAATGAACCGCGGAGTCAACTTACGAGAAGCTGTCGTAAGAGGAAGGTTGCGAGTGGAAAGCCACACTCTCTGGCCGCAACAATACCTTTGACTCTTAATCCTGCGTTTATTGGCGGCTCTCACAGTCTTCCCCGCAGACAAAGGCAGACCGGTAGTGAAGCCTAAGGCGATGTGAGACCATGGTCGAGAAGGAATGGGGAGCGGTCTGAGACGACCGGCAGGAGGAGAGTTACCCGACTTAGTCTGCGCGCAGTCCGAACAAGCAGCCACGAAACGGCGCGTGTCACGCTCCTGAGTCGGCCACCAAAAGCGCTGGCGAATAGACGCAAGAGTGCCTCGAACACCGGGATGACCAGCTAACTTGGCAGAGTGAGCCCACTGAAGAACAGCCAGACGAGTGGAAACAGGAACGAAAAGGAGGTTACTAGGACAAGCGCGCGGCGACGCAGTGTGCGTGAGTGCTTGCTTAACCTGTCTTTCAATTCCCCAGACTGTTAACCCGACAACACGCCCATAAGGAAGAATCCCCTCGGGATCAGTAGAAGCCACAGAAGAACTAAACAGACGGAATAAGGCATCAGGCTTGGTGTTCTTGCTACCCGGACGGTAAGAAATCACAAACTCGAAACGAGCGAAAAACAACGCCCAACGAGCTTGACGGGCATTAAGTCGTTTGGCAGAACGGATGTACTCAAGGTTCTTATGGTCTGTCCAAACGACAAAAGGAACGGTCGCCCCCTCCAACCACTGTCGCCATTCGCCTAGGGCTAAGCGGATGGCGAGCAGTTCACGGTTACCCACATCATAGTTGCGCTCAGATGGCGACAGGCGATGAGAAAAATAAGCGCAAGGATGAACCTTATCGTCAGACTGGAAGCGCTGGGATAGAATGGCTCCCACGCCTACCTCTGAAGCGTCAACCTCGACAATGAATTGTCTAGTGACGTCAGGAGTAACGAGGATAGGAGCGGACGTAAAACGTTCTTTTAGAAGATCAAAAGCTCCCTGGGCGGAACCGGACCACTTAAAACACGTCTTGACAGAAGTAAGAGCTGTGAGAGGAGCAGCAACTTGACCGAAATTACGAATGAAACGCCGATAGAAATTAGCGAAACCTAAAAAGCGCTGCAACTCGACACGTGACCTTGGAACGGGCCAATCACTGACAGCTTGGACCTTAGCGGAATCCATCTGAATGCCTTCAGCGGAAATAACGGAACCGAGAAAAGTAACGGAGGAGACATGAAAAGAGCACTTCTCAGCCTTTACGTAGAGACAATTCTCTAAAAGGCGCTGTAGAACACGTCGAACGTGCTGAACATGAATCTCGAGTGACGGAGAAAAAATCAGGATATCGTCAAGATAGACAAAAACAAAGATGTTCAGCATGTCTCTCAGAACATCATTAACTAATGCCTGAAAAACAGCTGGCGCATTGGCGAGACCAAACGGCAGAACCCGGTACTCAAAATGCCCTAACGGAGTGTTAAACGCCGTTTTCCACTCGTCCCCCTCTCTGATGCGCACGAGATGGTAAGCGTTACGAAGGTCCAACTTAGTAAAGCACCTGGCTCCCTGCAGAATCTCGAAGGCTGATGACATAAGGGGAAGCGGATAACGATTCTTAACCGTTATGTCATTCAGCCCTCGATAATCCACGCAGGGGCGCAGAGTACCGTCCTTCTTCTTAACAAAAAGAACCCCGCCCCGGCCGGAGAAGAAGAAGGCACTATGGTACCGGCGTCAAGAGACACAGACAAATAATCCTCGAGAGCCTTACGTTCGGGAGCCGACAGAGAGTATAGTCTACCTCGAGGAGGAGTGGTCCCCGGAAGGAGATCAATACTACAATCATACGACCGGTGAGGAGGAAGGGAGTTGGCTCGGGACCGACTGAAGACCGTGCGCAGATCATGATATTCCTCCGGCACTCCTGTCAAATCGCCAGGTTCCTCCTGAGAAGTAGGGACAGAAGAAACGGGAGGGATGGCAGACATTAAACACTTCACATGACAAGAAACGTTCCAGGATAGGATAGAATTACTAGACCAATTAATAGAAGGATTATGACATACTATCAATCAATCAATCAATCAATCAAATTTATTTATATAGCCCTTCGTACATCAGCTGATATCTCAAAGTGCTGTACAGAAACCCAGCCTAAAACCCCAAACAACAGGTGTAAACGGTGAACGGAAAATCAAAAAAGAAATAGTCTCACTGTGGTTACCAGATACTGTGAGAGTTAAAGGTAGTGTCTCAAATTTGATACTGGGAAGATGACTACCATCTAAGGCAAACATGGGCGTAGGCTTGTCTAACGGTCTGAAAGGAATGTTATGTTTCCGAACCCATGCTTCGTCCATGAAACAACCCTCAGCCCCAGAGTCAATCAAGGCACTGCATGTAGCACCCGAACCGGTCCAGCGTAGATGGACCGACATAGTAGTACAAGATCTAGATGAAGAGACCTGAGTAGTAGCGCTCACCAGTAGCCCTCCGCTTACTGATGGGCTCTGGCCTCTTACTGGACATGAATTAACAAAATGTCCAGCAACTCCGCAATAGAGGCACAGGCGGTTGGTGATCCTCCGTTCCCTCTCCTTAGTCGAGATGCGAATCCCTCCCAGCTGCATGGGCTCAGTCTCAAAGCCAGAGGAGGGAGATGGTTGCGATGCGGAGCAGGGAAACACCGTTGATGCGAGCTCTCTTCCACGAGCCCGGTGACGAAGATCTACCCGTCGTTCTATGCGGATGGCGAGAGCAATCAAAGAGTCCACATCTGAAGGAACCTCCCGGGAGAGAATCTCATCCTTAACCACTGCGTGGAGTCCCTCCAGAAAACGAGCGAGCAGCGCCGGCTCGTTCCACTCACTAGAGGCAGCAAGAGTGCGAAACTCAATAGAATAATCCGTTATGGACCGTTCACCTTGGCATAAGGAAGCCAGGGCCCTAGAAGCCTCCCTACCAAAAACTGAACGGTCAAAAACCCGAATCATCTCCTCTTTAAAGTTCTGGAACTTGTTAGAGCAATCAGCCCTTGCCTCCCAGATAGCTGTGCCCCATTTTCGAGCCCGGCCAGTAAGGAGTGAAATGACGTAAGCAACCCGAGCTCTCTCTCTAGAGTATGTGTTGGGTTGGAGAGAGAACACAATCTCACACTGCGTGAGAAAGGAGCGGCACTCAGTGGGCTGCCCGGAGTAGCAAGGTGGGTTATTAACCCTAGGTTCTGGAGGCTCGGCAGGCCAGGAAGTAACAGGTGGCACGAGACGTAGACTCTGGAACTGTCCAGAGAGGTCGGAAACCTGAGCGGCCAGGTTCTCCACGGCATGGCGAGCAGCAGACAATTCCTGCTCGTGTCTGCCGAGCATGGCTCCTTGGATCTTGACGGCAGTGTAACGAGCGTCTGAAGTCGCTGGGTCCATTCCTTGGTCGGTTCCTTCTGTCGTGCTGGTGATAGAGGACCCAAAAGCGACTTAACAGAAACAGAGTTTATTCAAGTCCAAACAGGGAATAACAGAAATCCTCTAGTCTGTAGAGGGGAATAACAGGAGAAGCGGCCACAGACTGCAGGTCGCTTCGGGTAGGCGCAGGCCGTAGTTGACAGAGACACCTGCTCACACGCAGCATCTGATGAAGGCAAAAAAACACGACAGGACAGGGCGATACACAATCACAGCAAAAACACGACAGGACAGGGCGAAACGCAATCACAGCATGGTGAATACTAAACAAGGAACCGACGGGACAGGAACGGAACACAAAGGAATAAATAGGGACTCTAATCAGGGGAAAGGATCGGGAACAGGTGTGGGAAGACTAAATGATGATTAGGGGAATAGGAACAGCTGGGAGCAGGAACGGAACGATAGAGAGAAGAGAGAGCGAGAGAGTGAGAGGGGGAGGGGGGAGAGAGAGGGATAGAAAGAGGGAAAGAACCCAATAAGACCAGCAGAGGGAAACGAACAGAATGGGGAGCACAGGGACAAGACATGATAATAAATGACAAACATGACACTTATGGTTTTGCCTACACCTAGTGACCTGCTTTTTAAATTATATGAACAAAAAATATTGAATTTTATTTGGAATGGCAAGCCAGACAAAATTAAAAGGGCCTACTTATATAACGAATATGAATTCGGAGGGCAGAAATTAAATATTAAAGCATTAGACCTCTCACTAAAGGCATCAGTCATACAAAAGTTATACTTAAATCCAAACTGGTTCTCTAGTAAATAGGATGAGACATTCGTACCAATGTTCAAGAAGGGCCTTTTTCCCTTTATTCAGATTACACCGGCCCACTTTCCAAAATATATTTAATTTTTTCAACAAGCCTTAGAAAGTTGGTTGCATTTTCAGTTTAATCCACCCGAAAAGATAGAACAAATAATACAACAAATATTGCGGTTAAATTCAAATATACTAATTTATTTAAAAAATATATTTTTCAAAGAAATGTTTAAAAAATGTATAATTTTTGTGACTGATATCATAAATAGGACTGGTGGAGTTGTGTCACACATGCAGCTAACACAGACATATGGAAATGCCTGCTCTATCCAAAATTACAAACAATTAATTGCAGCGTTACCACAAATGGAAGAGGCAAGTAGATTGGGAAAAAAGTATGTCGGCCCTGTATCAAAGAACATAAATGGTTAAAGAAAAGTGTGATAAATAAAAACATATACCAATTTCATCTAAGGACCAAAACACTGACAGCTGTGCCATATAAATTGCAAAATAGTTGGGAAGAGATTTTCGATGTATCCATTCCATGGCACATGATTTATGAATTGATACGCGAAACAACGCCGGATTCAAAACTTCAAATTTTTCAATTCAAATTACTGTACAGAATTATTGCAACCAATAGAATGTTATATATATGGGGGGTACAATTTTCCCAGCTCTGCAGATTTTGCTGTGAGGAGGCAGAGTCGTTAGTTCATTTATTTTGGTATTGTCCATATGTAGCTTGTTTTTGGTCACAGGTCCAGGAATGGCTGAAGAATTGCAACATTTGCCTACGCTGCAGATAGCAATACTGGGTGATTTGAAAAGCCATAGTCAATCAGTAATATAATAATTATTTTAGCAAAAATGTTTATTTTTAATTTACAATCCATAGAAGCAATGAGAATAGAAAGGTTTAATTTGTTTGTGAAGCATCACAGCACAGTTGAAAAATAAATGGCAAATAGAAATCCAAAATGGATGGTGTTGAGAGATGGGAGGGTTTGAGAGATAGATGGGAGGGGTTGAGAGATAGATGGGAGGGGTTGAGAGACAGATGGGAGGGGTTGAATGGAGCTGAAGGGACTGGATGGTGTTGAGAGACAGATGGGAGGGGTTGAATGGAGCTGAAGGGACTGGATGGTGTTGAGAGACAGATGGGAGGGGTTGAATGGAGCTGAAGGGACTGGATGGTGTTGAGAGACAGATGGGAGGGGTTGAATGGAGCTGAAGGGACTGGATGGTGTTGAGAGATAGATGGGAGGGGTTGAATGGAGCTGAAGGGACTGGATGGTGTTGAGAGATAGATGGGAGGGGTTGAGAGATAGATGGGAGGGTTTGAGAGATAGATGGGAGGGGTTGAATGGAGCTGAAGGGACTGGATGGTGTTGAGAGATAGATGGGAGGGGTTGAATGGAGCTGAAGGGACTGGATGGTGATGAGAGATAGATGGGAGGGGTTGAATGGAGCTGAAGGGACTGGATGGTGTTGAGAGATAGATGGGAGGGGTTGAATGGAGCTGAAGGGACTGGATGGTGTTGAGAGATAGATGGGAGGGGTTGAATGGAGCTGAAGGGACTGGATGGTGTTGAGAGATAGATGGGAGGGGTTGAATGGAGCTGAAGGGACTGGATGGTGTTGAGAGATAGATGGGAGGGGTTGAATGGAGCTGAAGGAACTGGATGGTGTTGAGAGACAGATGGGAGGGGTTGAATGGAGCTGAAGGGACTGGATGGTGTTGAGAGATAGATGGGAGGGGTTGAATGGAGCTGAAGGGACTGGATGGTGTTGAGAGATAGATGGGAGGGTTGAATGGAGCTGAAGGGACTGGATGGTGTTGAGAGACAGATGGGAGGGGTTGAATGGAGCTGAAGGGACTGGATGGTGTTGAGAGACAGATGGGAGGGGTTGAATGGAGCTGAAGGGACTGGATGGTGTTGAGAGACAGATGGGAGGGGTTGAATGGAGCTGAAGGGACTGGATGGTGTTGAGAGACAGATGGGAGGGGTTGAATGGAGCTGAAGGGACTGGATGGTGTTGAGAGACAGATGGGAGGGGTTGAATGGAGCTGAAGGGACTGGATGGTGTTGAGAGACAGATGGGAGGGGTTGAATGGAGCTGAAGGGACTGGATGGTGTTGAGAGACAGATGGGAGGGGTTGAATGGAGCTGAAGGGACTGGATGGTGTTGAGAGACAGATGGGAGGGGTTGAATGGAGCTGAAGGGACTGGATGGTGTTGAGAGACAGATGGGAGGGGTTGAATGGAGCTGAAGGGACTGGATGGTGTTGAGAGACAGATGGGAGGGGTTGAATGGAGCTGAAGGGACTGGATGGTGTTGAGAGACAGATGGGAGGGGTTGAATGGAGCTGAAGGGACTGGATGGTGTTGAGAGACAGATGGGAGGGGTTGAATGGAGCTGAAGGGACTGGATGGTGTTGAGAGACAGATGGGAGGGGTTGAATGGAGCTGAAGGGACTGGATGGTGTTGAGAGACAGATGGGAGGGGTTGAATGGAGCTGAAGGGACTGGATGGTGTTGAGAGATAGATGGGAGGGGTTGAATGGAGCTGAAGGGTGGGACTGATAACAAGATAAAACATCTAAAACATACGGGGTCTGTAAAATGTATTTATGGTCAGAACATGTGTGAATTAGCACAGTTACAAATAGAAATCAAACTGGATGGACATCAGACATAGAGGAAGGACTAAAAACAAACAAAAAATAACTATTGTAAAATAGACTGTAAAATGTGTATAAGATGTACATTTACATTTAAGTCATTTAGCAGACGCTCTTATCCAGAGCGACTTACAAATTGGTGCATTCACCTTATGACATCCAGTGGAACAGTCACTTTACAATAGTGCATCTAAATCTTAAAGGGGGGGTGAGAGGGAATACTTATCCTATCCTAGGTATTCCTTAAAGAGGTGGGGTTTCAGGTGTCTCCGGAAGGTGGTGATTGACTCCGCTGTCCTGGCGTCGTGAGGGAGTTTGTTCCACCATTGGGGGGCCAGAGCAGCGAACAGTTTTGACTGGGCTGAGCGGGAGCTGTACTTCCTCAGTGGTAGGGAGGCGAGCAGGCCAGAGGTGGATGAACGCAGTGCCCTTGTTTGGGTGTAGGGCCTGATCAGAGCCTGGAGGTACTGAGGTGCCGTTCCCCTCACAGCTCCGTAGGCAAGCACCATGGTCTTGTAGGGGATGCGAGCTTCAACTGGAAGCCAGTGGAGAGAACAGAGGAGCGGGGTGACGTGAGAGAACTTGGGAAGGTTGAACACCAGACGGGCTGCGGCGTTCTGGATGAGTTGAAGGGGTTTAATGGCACAGGCAGGGAGCCCAGCCAACAGCGAGTTGCAGTAATCCAGACGGGAGATGACAAGTGCCTGGATTAGGACCTGCGCCGCTTCCTGTGTGAGGCAGGGTCGTACTCTGCGGATGTATAAATTTAAGGTAAAAGCCGACGTGTTTATTCCAATTGGGGGATCGGTGGTAGGGTTTGCCGGGAATAATAATAAAGGTATATTCTTTTAAAAATGTATGTCTATATATAGGTATATGTATGCATGTGTGTATGGATATATATTTACCCAAAAAGTATATGGGGAATTGGAAATGATGCAGACCATTTTTAAAAAGAAAGAAAAAAAATATGCCTTAATAGAAAATGACTCAAGTGAAAGTCACCCTGTAAAATACTACCTTAGTAAAAGTATTTGGTTTTAAATATACTTAACTACATTTACTTTTGATACTTAAGTTAAAAGTACAAATACTTAAAAAAAATCCTTATTAAGCAAACCAGACTGCACAATATTCTTGTTTTTATTTTATTTACAGATAGCCAGGGTCACACCAACTCTCAGATGTCATTTACAAACAAAACATTTGTGTTTGGTGACAGATCAGAGGCAGTAGGGATGACAAGGGGTGTTCTCTTGATAAGTATGCGAATTTGACAATTTTCTGTCCTGCTAAGCATTCAAAATATAATGAGTACTTTGGGTGTCAGGGAAAATGTATGGTGTAAAAAGTATATTTTCTTTAGTAATATCTGTTCTGTACTATTTATATTTTTGACAACTTTTACTTCACTACATTCCTAAAGTAGTACTTGCAATTATTTGTAGGACTTTAGTACCACTGATCCAGTGCTTGTCATGAATTTTGGGTTGACAATTAATTATAGTTGCTATATTTTACTAAATATAATACCCAACAGTAAATTGAATGTCCCTAAAAATAAAAAATACACTTTTAGGTCTCATGGGTAGCAATAGGCCGGTCTCAATAGGCCGGTGCACATTTCACATGCACACATTCCATATCTCAAAGCCATACCATTGAGCTGAATATTGAGACTTGAAAGCTGAGAACCTCTCTTCGACGGGGACAAGGGGAGGAAGCTTCCAAATCGGTGTCTTTCCCGCAATTTCATTTTGAAATGTTATACGATCAGAATGCAGTTCTCTCTTGAGCACATTGGGGAGAGGAGAGTGGGTTGCTCATCACAGTAGCAGGCCCTAGAGAGGGCACAGGGGCAGGGCAGACACTTTCATTACACATCATTTTGTGTCACCTCTAGCATGAGGATAATGCTCTTTACTGTTTGACCAAATCATGGTTTTACCCATCTAAAAAATAGGATGTTTTGAGTGAGGTGATTATGTCGAATGTGCCCTAAGTATTATAGGCACCCATTCCATTTTTTACCATCCATGATCTTGGCTGTCTAACTGATGACAGAGTCGGAGCAGGTCTCTTTGCTGATGTCGCGTTAGCCCAGTTTTCTGACTCCTATTTAAAGTCGATCTTGGTAGGGGGCCGGCCATTGCCCACTGATCAGTCGAAGGCTCATCATTATACTATATAACAATAGTATAATAGAGAAACAGGCCCATATGCTGCCAGACAGGTCAAATTTTTCCATGTTTAATTTTGATATTTAAAAAGAAAGTGTGTCAATTTCAACCAGCACACCCAACAAATGGTCTAGCCCTTCTGGCATTTGCCAGAACTGCCAGATAGCCAACCCACTCCTGTCCCAAACCAATCAGCACCATCCCTTGCTAACAAGCCTTAATTGGTGGTCTAACTGTCACTCCTTGACAACACTTAAAAGTCAATGCAGATTGAGGAAAAGAAAGTCACTATTTAATATTGACTTTGCCCAGAGGGTATCCTATGAAGCTATATATACTCAAGGTTTTCTAAAGATAACCAGCTTCAGTTACCTTTACATTCCAGCTCAGGCTTGATCCATACTAAAACTGTGAATATTTGTCCTCCGCCTGCTGCAAACTCCAGCAGGCTTGTAATTGTGTGTGCATGTCACAATGGCTCGTCAAATGCTGAAAAATCCATGGGTGAGTCACTGCCTAATTTTCATTTGTGTCAATTTTATATAGTGGGTTATTAGTGATGGCTATTTAACAGTCTGATGGCATTGAGATGGAAGCTGCTTTTCAGTCTCTCAGTCCCAGCTTTGATGCACTGACCTCGCATTCTGGATGATAGTGGGGTGAACAGGCAGTGGCTCGGGTGGTTGTTGTCCTTGATTATCTTTTTGACCTTCCTGTGACATCGGGTGGTGTAGGTGTCCTAGAGGGCAAACGGGGAGTGTGGTGAAGCCAGGTAGGAGACCTGCGCCAACTTCCCGTGCTTACCGGAGAGAGAGAGAGGGACCGGGCAGGCACTGTGTTATGCGGTGGAGCGCACAGTCTCCCCAGTGCGTGTGCATAGCCCGGTGAGGTACATTCCAGCTCCTCGTATCGGCCGGGCTAGAGTGGGCATCGAGCCAGGTGCCAGAGCCTCCCTCCTGCCCAGCGCCGCCAGAGCCTCCCTCCTGCCCAGCGCCGCCAGAGTCTCCCGTCTGTCCTGAGCCGCCAGAGTCTCCCGTCTGTCCTGAGCCGCCAGAGTCTCCCGTCTGTCCTGAGCCGCCAGAGTCTCCCGTCTGTCCTGAGCCGCCAGAGTCTCCCGTCTGTCCTGAGCCGCCAGAGTCTCCCGTCTGTCCTGAGCCGCCAGAGTCTCCCGTCTGTCCTGAGCCGCCAGAGTCTCCCGTCTGTCCTGAGCCGCCAGGGTCTCCCGTCTGTCCTGAGCCGCCAGGGTCTCCCGTCTGTCCTGAGCCGCCAGGGTCTCCCGTCTGTCCTGAGCCGCCAGGGTCTTCCGTCTGTCCTGAGCCGCCAGGGTCTCCCGTCTGTCCTGAGCCGCCAGGGTCTCCCGTCTGTCCTGAGCCGCCAGGGTCTCCCGTCTGTCCTGAGCCGCCAGGGTCTCCCGTCTGTCCTGAGCCGCCAGGGTCTCCCGTCTGTCCTGAGCCGCCAGGGTCTCCCGTCTGTCCTGAGCCGCCAGAGCCACCAGCCAGCCAGGAGCCACCAGAGCCGCCAGCCCGGCACGCCCTAACCTGAGTATTCTTTGTTTTCTTTATAT
Organism: Oncorhynchus gorbuscha; assembly: GCF_021184085.1. NCBI lineage: Eukaryota > Metazoa > Chordata > Actinopteri > Salmoniformes > Salmonidae > Oncorhynchus > Oncorhynchus gorbuscha. The sequence goes on along the minus strand of NC_060174.1, from coordinate 68,372,139 downwards.
ATTTTGGTTAGGTCAGGGTGTGACATGGGTGATGTATGTGTTTTTCTACTGTCTAGGGATGTTGTAGGTTTATGGGGTTGTTTACCATCTAGGTGTTTCTGTATGTCTATGGTTGCCTAGATTGGTCCTCAATTAGAGGCAGCTGTTTATTGTTGTCTCTGATTGGGAGCCATATTTAGGCAGCCATCTTCTTTGGTTATTTAGTGGGTTATTGTCAATGTGATGTTGCATGTTAGCACTCAGTTTCGATAGCAGTCACGTTCATTTTGTTATTTTGTTTGTTTGTTTAGTGTACTTTGTGTTTTTTCATCATTCATTAAAGGTATGTATTCACACCACGCTGCGCTTTGGCAGTCTTTTTCAAACCAAACACAAGACCTGTTAGTTTTGAATGATGTGTCTAATGTAGAGACCTGTGTTTTTGCCCAAAAAAAGATTGTTTTACAATTGCAAACTGAGTGTAAAGCAGATAATATGCTTGCAGTTTTGCAGACTTGGTCTGAAGATTCGGTACATGAGTTAATGGTTTCACTGAGCGTGCCTCAAGTATCACTTTTAGTGTGTAAGAGATTGTAAAAAAACTGCAAGACTGACTTAGCAGATAACTTCTTTGTTGAGGAAAAATTTACCTTTCTCTCCTAGCTATCTGAAGATGAATACACTAAATGTAAGTCGCTCTGGTTAAGAGTGTTTGCTAATGACTAAAATTTAAATTAATGGACCAACTCCGATTAAATTCCTCAGCTGCATCTGTAATGTCGCATCACTTCCACAGTAACATGATGTTAATCCTGTGGTGATGTGGTTAACTATTTTGGGACAGCTTAACCAATATCAAAGTGTGTGTGTGTGTGTGTGTGTGTGTGTGTGTGTGTGTGTGTGTGTGTGTGTGTGTGTGTGTGTGTGTGTGTGTGTGTGTGTGTGTGTGTGTGTGTGTGTGTGTGTGTGTGTGTGTGTGTGTGTGTGTGTGTGTGTGTGTGTGTGTGTGTGTGTGTGTGTGTGTGTGTGTGTGTGTGTGTGTGTGTGTGTGTGTGTGTGTGTGTGTGTGTGTGTGTGTGTGTGTGTGTGTGTCCTGTTCCTCTCAGACAGGCAGAAACAGCATTATAAACAGTGATGGGATTATTGGTCCATGTGAAGCTGGAACACTCGGCTTTTTGGGTATTCTGTGGGAGTTCAGTTATATTGTCCTTCGATACTCAAAGACAATCTTTAATAGAGTCAATAAAACATTTTGGGAAACTTCAACACATTTTCTATGAAGGTAAGAGTAAATGTTACCCCTATATCTACATCTAACCGATAGATGATACATGTGTATTATGCAGCTTACGTCATTTGAACTATCGGACATTCTGCATCTATCCATGTTTACAGCATGTAGGTCTATACCTCGGGTTGCAAAGCTACCGGTAATGTAACAAAGTTAGCAGAATCTTCTGTAATTTTTTATAATTAACAATTACTGGAAATCTATGGTAATTTTACATTTGAATCATTTATTTTTTAAAGTATTCATATTTGTTTGTTATCTGTGTCCATTTTGTCCATGTGTTTCTAGTGGATAGATCATATGGTTGAAGAGAACTGCCTGATTAATGAAAACATATTCTAATCAACAATGGCATTATTTTCAATTAAGTCTGCAACTCTTCCAACTATTTACTTGTTTCACAACCCCTACGGGTTTGGCGCCAAAATACTGAGAACAAAGACATAAAAAAAATAATAATAATAATATTGACAATCAAATAAATAAGTGTATAGAAAATATATAAATTCTATTTCAAGCTTACACTCATTAAAAACACTAATGATATTCACTAAGTTGATAGTTTATATTTAAGATGTTTTACAGCTTCGTCATTCTGTTTTATATTTTAAAATCATCTTATTTCATTTATTTTATACATTTGACAAGGCCACACAAAGGACTAGAGATAATTACAGACACCTGTGATAATCTGAAGTACCCGAAAGGGCCACCCTACCTACATGTATAAAATAACTTGACTAACCTGTACCACCGCACATTGACTCGGTGCCGGTACCCCCGGTATATAGCCTCATTGTTGTTTTCATTTGTTGTTTTTATTTGACTATATTTACTTTAGTTTATTTAGTAAATATTTTCTTAACTCTCATGAACTGCATTGTCGTTAAGGGCTGGTAAGTAAGCATTTCACTGTAAGGTCTACACCTGTTGTATGTGGAGCATGTGACTAATACAATTTGATTTGATGTCTTGTGATAAATGACATAAAATCCTTACAAGTTACCAAAATTCTGGCAATTTACGGGTTCCCTTTACAACCCTACCTATACCACCACTACACATTATACATTTTCATATGGCCCAGAGATCTAATATTCAGTATGTTAAGTAGCCTTCATTTATGTTATGATACTCTTTGTCTCGTTAAAACATATAATTTTCACTCTAATTTTGTGGAAATTGATTTCCTGGAGCAGCACTGTCTGTGACAGAGGTGTTCCTCCAGTAATCGAAGCCATTAATCCTGACATCTAATTGGTCATGCAAGGCCATTGATTAGGCTAAACCAGAGGGTCCCATAATAACCTGGACTCTGCTGTTGATCCGTTTTTTTCCCAGCACATTCTGTACTTCATCTTTTCTTTGTCATCTTAAATGCTTTTTTATTCATTTCAGCTGCATATGCAACGCATATAGGCACATCTTTTGTATTCTAATCTAATCCACTGAAAATAATTAGATGAATGGGTGCAAGCATATGATTTGTTATGAATTCTCACAAAATCAGGGCCCAACCACACATAAATCAAGTTAAGAAATTCTTAAAATAAAACCTTCAGCCACAAAATATCTTTCAATCCTCAATGCAGAAAAGAGGAAGCTGAGGGCCAAATTAGTTATGTTTTCTGGCAAAGACAAAATTGTTTTAGCTTGGATGGTGTGCAGTCACATTAGATTAGCATAATGTGCAACATGCTGCACTACAGAACAGCCCTGTTTGCGCCTTTGAAGTGGATCAAAGCCCCAAAACAGGATGTTGGGATTTAATAGACAGCCCCAATTCATCAGAGAAGATTTGGCAGTTCACAGGCGGCAATTAGTGCACCTGACATGTTATATATGGGTACCTACTCCGCTACAGATCACACAGGAGTTGAGTTCATGTCAAACCTTTCAGAGAAGAGTTGAAAACTGAAAACCCGTTTTGATTAGGCTACCACTGGTTGACAGACAAAAAGGTCCCAATTGAATTGGATTACAGCCTACTCCATATTTAGGCGTATATCAGTTGCAGAGAGAGAACGAGAGAGAGAGATTTTCTCTTGTCAATCTATTGCGACTGCTCAAGAGTGTTTTATGGGTAACTATTTGGTCAATCTTTCTATTCAGAACCACTAGAAGACTGTTGGAACTGGACGAGAGGTAAAGACACCTGGAGCCATACACTCGTGATGAGGGCAGCAGCGCTTTCCTCCCCACCTAATAGAGACTGTCATGAGAGCGCATCTGAGCAGTGGGAGGTTGATCCTCAACCATTACCATCCACTGTCGTCGATGACACCCAGTTTTTTAATCCCCCAATTTTAACCCGATGTATGACTCTGCCAGATGCTTTGTACAGACGACGACAGAATCCGAGAGGAGAGTGGTATGATAACACGGTGTACAGTGACGCCAACCATCACGACCAACAAATCGTCTCGATGAATACATATGAGGACCACAACGGTGCATATCAGTCTCAAGTAAAAGAAATCCCTTGGAATTCAGATGTCGGGCTGCACGATTTCAACAGCCAGTGGGATCATTCTGAGTACGATCACAGCAACTCACCTCAGAAAACGTAAGTGCGACACTTGTTGGGCGATACCGTAAATAACCACCATAATAATATCAGGACATGTTATCATATTACCGAGAGTGGTGTATGTTGAGCCAGTTTTTACATTCAACATCACTACATCAAGGCAGTGGTGCCTGGTGAAGTGGGTATACTCTAATTTAGCCGAAAATGTCCCAAACGGTCCGCTCAGCGAAGGAAATAGGCCCTGTGTGAAAAATGATATGACAAACAAGTGACATACAATCTGAATTACCTACAATTATAATTCCCATATTTGTCGTTCATAGTCAGGCCAACCCAAGCTGTACTGTGCAAGTAGGCTAATAGTAGGTCTACTACTGAATGATAAATAAGTCTGTCACCTGAGTCAGAAATTCAAAGGTTTCTGATTTTTCTTTTATTATTCAGGTTTTTGCTCAAACCCGCCCCGTTTTCTTTCAATTTTCGCCTAAAATGACGTACCCAAATCTAACTAGCTGTAGCTCAGGCCCTGAAGCAAGGATGTGCATTTTCTTGATACCATTTGAAAGGAAACAGTTTGTGGAAATGTGAAAAGAATGTAGGAGAATATAACACACTAGATATGGTAAAAGATAATACAAAGAAAAAAAACAGCTGTTCATTTTGTTTTTGTTTTTAACCATCATCTTTGAAATGTAAGAGAAAGGCCATAATGTATTATTCAAGCCCAGGTGGAATCTAGACTTTGGCCACGAGATTGCATCAATTTGTGCAAAGTTTTAGACTGATGCAATGAACCATTGCATTTCTGTTCAAAATTGTGTATAAAGACTGCCCAAATGTGCCTAATTTGTTTATTAATAGCTTTATGTTCAAAATTCTGCACTATCCTCAAACAATAGCTTGGTATTATTTCACTGTAATAGCTACTGTAAATTGTACAGTTCAGTTAGATTAACAAGAATATAAACTTTCTGACAATATCAGATATGTCTATGTCCTGGGAAATCCTTGTTACTTACAAACTCATGCTAATCGCATTAGCATACATTAGCTCACTGTCCCGTGGATGGTACAACGATCCCAATTATTTCAATGTCACTTTTTTTTAAATGCATTTTTCCAAAACAATGCTTAAACCACAATGCTTACTCAGTGCTTCCTCGGAAGATCACTCTTGATGTCTGGAAAAAATCTAAGACATTTTGATTTTTCAGTGTAGTTAACCTTCAATTCAAGTGCACAGGCACCTAGCACTGTTGTCAGTTAGCAGTGTTTCTGTAGTACAGGGGATGGAGTTTGCAAAACAGATGGCCAATGGATTAACGCAAATAATCATGATATCATTCTGCCTGGTAGGCATAGAGTATCATTAGTATGGCTATATTTTTCCTGTCCGTTAATTGTTTGAAACCTGAACGTTTTACTTCATATTATGAGGCATGTCTTATCTTGCTTCAAAGTTCCCTATAGCCAAAATCCCACCATAGAAACGTGTCAGCAATTATTTTTATAAAGACTTCCTCATACGTTCACATAGACTTCATATACATTCTCCTGTTTTTGTTGGTTTTCTTTCAACTTTCGTTCGTTGTCATTTCATAGTCATATTAGCAACTCATGATGGTGGTTGCATCTTTAGATCTTCCCTCTTTCAAAATTTCTCTGTCCTTGAAACCGCTTTGCGCAGTGCTCATTTTAGAACAGTTTTCCCCACAAATTGCATTTTGGAACAATCGTACATAGGCCTACCTCCATTGCTGCGCCTAAAATGTGATGATGTAATAGTTCATCAACATTTTAAGCTAAATATTCTGATCTGTTCCATCAGCCTTATTAATTGATTTGGCGTATACCTCCACTACACTACTTTGATATGCATCCGTGGGGATTATTAAGAAACAAGTATGCCCACATACAATAAGTGGGTATACCTGCGTATACCCTCTACTACACCACAGCATCAAGGGAAGTATACTATTATTTCTAACAAACATATCTACATAGATGTCAGGATGTTGTGTATCCCTGGAAATAATCAGAATGAATGGAAACATAACATTATTGAAAACATAGCTTGTCCAAAAAAAGTAGTGAATTTACCCGGTGTCAGGGATTCTTGAAAGATGGGGAAAATCTCAACTCTTTTTAGTACACATTTTCTTTATATTGACAACATTTAAAATATATATTTTCAAAGACCAAAGTATCAGCTATCATATCATCTAAAAGAACAACCTAATTATTATTAAGTTTCTTGAAATGTAACTTAATAACTGGATTTATGTAAACTCCGTAAGACACCTTAAATGGTGTATTGAGAAATATTTGTAGTCAGACAGGACTATTCCAAGAAACTACATTATTCATTGTCGCTCGTTTTTGGCATTTTAAACACTTGAGAGTTTGACATAGACAAGAGCATTGACAGGCATAGAGCCGCCATCTTGTCTATTTCAAATCTTCTCTCATTGATTGAGAAAGGTGGGTGTCCACCGCAAAGTGCTGAATTACATGGTGACACTCGTCTCGATCAATGAGAAGATTTGTACCCGTTGTTTTACTTCATGGAGCAAAACATTTATTTAATAACGGAGCATTTTCTCAATTCAAATTAACCCCTTGGAACTAGACATTGAAGTTTAGAAGATGGTTGTCTTCCAAGTCGGAATTGAGGAATGATGACCAAGTAAAGGTTGGTCGAAAACTCTGTGCTCTGCTTTACACTACCTACTGTGTAACTAACAGAACTCGGGATAAGACCCAGATGCAGATCATTTGAATCATAGAAGTTTATTTACAATGCAGGGGGCAGACAAACAGGTCAAGGGCAGGCAGAGGTCGGTAATCCAAGGCAGAGTCTGTAAGGTGCAGAACAGCAGGCAGACTCAGAGCAGGCAGAATGGTCAAAACCGGAAGAACTAGAAAACAGGGACTAAAGCGAAAATGAATATAGAAAAACATGCTGGTATGCTTAACGAGACAAGGCAAACAGAGAACACAGGTATAAATGCACAGGGGATAATGGGGAAAAAAATGGTGTAGCTACCCCTGTACTCCAGGTTGGCTCAGTGGAGAAGTCACGTAGATTTTTGCTATAGGTCAAATCAAAGGAACAAGCTTGCCTTTTATAATGTGCAAAATGTACACAATACACACCAATCTCAAAAGTAAAATAATGGAATTAAGAAATATTAGGATGAGCAATGTCAGAGTCAGGAGTGTGTGTGTGTGTTTGTGTGATGGGATGTATAGACAATATGGACAGTATATGGATAGAATGTGCAGTATATCTGAAGAATAGTATATGTACAGCAATAGTTAAATAGGATAGACCTTGACGAATACAGAATATACATATGAAGTGGGTAAAACAATATGTAAACATCATTATAGTGACCAGTGTTCCATGACTATGCACTGTACATAGGACTGCAGCCTCTGAGGTGCATGGTAGAGTAACTGGGTGGTAGCCGGCTAATGACAGTGACTACATTTCAGGACAGGGAACTGGGCGGAGGCTCGCTGGCTGGGCGGAGGCTGGTGACTATTTAACAGTCTGATGGCCTAGATAGAAGTTGTTTTTCAGTCTCTCAGTCCCAGCTTTGATTCACCTGTACTGACGTCATCTTCTGGATGGTAGCGGGGTGAACCGGCAGTGGCTCGGGTGTGTCACGTTCGTCATAACGATGAGACCAAGGCGCAGCATGAGATGAATACATTCTTCTTTTATTAAAACGAAGAACACTTAAACAAAACGAACGTGATGCTATAAACACAAGTGCTGGCATGCCAGTACACACAGACAATAACCCACAAAACCAAAATGGAAAATGGCAACCTAAATAGGATCCCCAATCAGAGACAATGATAAACAGCTGCCTCTGTTTGGGAACCAATTCAGGCCACCATAGACCTACATTTACTTAGACAAACTAAAACCCCATAGATGTACAAAAAACCCTAGACAACACTAAAACACAAATACCTCCCTCGACACACCCTGACCTATAAAAAAATAAAAATAAAAATAATAATAATATATGCCATTTAGCAGACACTTTTATCCAAAGCGACTTACAGTCATGTGTGCATATATTCTACGTATGGGTGGTCCCGGGAATCGAACCCACTACCCTGGCGTTACAAGCGCCATGCTCTACCAACTGAGCTACAGAACTATGGTCAGGGCATGACAGGGTGGCTGAGGTCCTAGATGATATTCTTGGCCTTCCTGTAACACCGGGTGCTGTAGACGTCCTGCAGGGTAGGCAGTATGCCCCGGTGATGCATTGGGCAGACCTCACCACCCTCTGGAGAGCCCTGCGGTTGCGGTCGGTGCAGTTGCCGTACCAGCCCGACAGGATGCTCTCATTGGTGTATCTGTAAACGTTTGTCAGGGTCTTCGGGGCTAAATCTAATTTCTTCAGCCTCCTGAGGTTGAAGAGGTGCTGTTATACCTTCTTCACCACACTGTCTGTGCGGGTTGACCATGGTATAACCATAGATTCCTGAAAAATAATTTATAAATCAGTCTTAAGTTTAGTACAACTGTCTTCCTACACCTGTCTTACTACATTATTTATGAGATACTACATTATTTATGAGATACTACATTATTTATGAGATACTACATTATTTATGAGATACTACATTATTTATGAGATACTACATTTATTTATGGGTAGGCCTGCTATGATATGACATTCCTATTATGTCTAACACTCCCATTTTTAGTATTTGTAAACAAACATAATATAACCAAATGTGTAAAACTACTGTATCCTGTTGATGCAAGCTCATGGACCTTGCATCACCATCAGTAACTTAAGTATATGTCTTGCTTAGCTAGTACTGTAGGCCCACACACAGCAAACCCCTGGCTGTCAAATAAAGCCATCATTCAACAGATGCAGATCACACCTATCACACCTGTCATCCAATGGCTTAGTAAATAAATCTGTGGAGACTAAGAATGTTGTGTATTATACATGCTGAAATTACATACTCATGCCATTGTAGTTAACAAAAAACTATTAAAGCACTCCCGACTCTATCATTTGGAAAAGTGTAAATAAACATCTGCACTGAATGTTGTTTTCTTCAGCTTACTCTTCTCTTCAGTTCCTGTCTGACTAGTGTTTTTTTGTCACCGCCTTTCTCCATCCAGAGTTGAGAACATGCACCGTAGAAAAACGACTGTGCGAGAGAAGGGCCGTCGGCAGGCTATCCGTGGGCCTGCTTACATGTTCAGTGAGCGGGGCACCAGTCTCACTTCAGAGGAGGAGCGCTTCCTAGATGCTGCTGAGTACGGGAACATCCCAGTGGTGCGTAAGATGCTGGAGGAGTCCAAGACCCTCAACGTCAACTGTGTGGACTACATGGGCCAGAATGCACTGCAGTTGGCTGTGGGTAATGAGCACTTGGAGGTGACAGAGCTGCTGCTGAAGAAGGAGGGGCTGGCGCGTGTGGGGGATGGTCTACTCTTTGCCATCAGTAAGGGCTATGTGCGCATCGTAGAGGCTATCCTGGCCCACCCTGCATTCGGAGGTGGGCTGCGCCTAACCCTAAGCCCCCTGGAGCAGGAGCTAAGAGATGATGACTTTTATGCTTACGATGAAGACGGTACACGTTTTTCCCATGACGTGACCCCGGTCATCTTGGCTGCACACTGCCAAGAGTATGAGATAGTGCACACTCTGTTGATGAAGGGAGCACGCATCGAGAAACCCCATGATTACTTTTGTAAATGTAATGAGTGTCATGACAAGCAGTGCCGTGACTCGTTCAGCCACTCCCGCTCCAGGATGAATGCCTATAAAGGGTTAGCCAGCGCTGCCTACCTCTCCCTGTCTAGTGAGGACCCTGTATTCACAGCTCTGGAGCTCAGCAACGAGCTGGCTCGCCTCGCCAACATCGAGACTGAGTTCAAGGTGAGAAAAACACAAAGACCAAGCTTGAGGATGAAGGAAAGGGTTTACTTTTCACCTATGTAATGTATTGGCTTGCTTTCTCTCACACATGCTCTCCCCCCTCTTACTCATTTTGCAATATTTAAAAGCTTTGTGCAGATATTTTTGTGAAAGCTCTAGAGCTGACTTTTGTCTTTTGATTACTCACAGAAAAGATTAATTGGGAAGAGATCAAATCAGTTAGTCCATGTACAGCATACTTCACCAAATGACACACTCTAATATTATTGGAACCCGCTGTGAGAAAATGAAGATTGGTCCCAATCTCAAATCGGTCATTGACCGGTTAGAAATAATCGCAACGTTAATTTATACTGATTACAGACCTCTCCAAAAAGTTTGGGTGGAGGTTTAACATAGATGGGTATAAACACAGACACACACACACACACAAGGACACACACTGTATTTCCTCTGTCTGAGGAACACCCACAGAAAGACGTACAAATGCATGCATACACAAGTTTATGCACATTATAAAGAACCATGTGTGACCAACACAAACAGTGTCATGCAAACTCACACACCCTGCCTGAATGAGATAAGAAAATAGACACAGCCTTTGTCAGTGCAGAAAAGGTCTGTGGTTTTCCAGGTTTCTATTGGAATATTTTACATGTAGAGCAAAAAGTGAGAGACTTGACATTAACAATTCACCAAAAGGTGTGACCCCTGGGGTTTGCCTGATTTTAAATAATTCTCACATCTCTTTTCCCCTCCTTTTCTTTCTCTCCCTATCCTTCTCCCTTTCTCTCTCTCGCTCTCTACTCTCTGTGTAGAATGACTACAGGAAGCTGTCCATGCAGTGTAAAGACTTTGTGGTGGGAGTGCTTGACTTATGCAGAGACACCGAGGAGGTGGAGGCCATTTTGAATGGGGATGTGGACCAAGCTCTGCCCAGTGATCACAGTCGACCCTGCCTCATCCGGGTCAAACTGGCCATTAAGTACGAGGTCAAAAAGGTTAGCTGAACCACTCAGCCTTAATCTGAAATCAAACATGCTATTTTAAATGTTTCCTAACTCTGGTGTTTGTCTTTGTACATCTCTGTTATTGTGTCTAGCGTGATTTAATAGTCTTAAATTTGAATTGCAATCAGTCTCAAGAGCACAATGAGAAAGACACATTTGATTATATTCTCCCAATCTTCACGTCCCCTATAAAGGGTTTATTTAAGAGGCAATCTGGAATGGGATATAAATTAAATACGTGTTTTACAGCTGTTTCACATCCAACAATGGATTCTACAACACAATAATATGCGAGGTATGACAAAGCAGTCACCCTTGGCCTATGGTTATCAATGTTGTAGTATGTCATAGTTATTTTTCATCATGTCTCTGTAGTTTGTGGCCCATCCTAACTGCCAGCAGCAGCTTTTGACCCTGTGGTATGAGAACCTAGCTGGACTTAGGCAGCAGTCTGTTGGGGTCAAATGCTGGACAGTCCTGGGAGTGGCGATCGGCCTTCCTTTCCTCGCCATCGCATACTGGGTCATGCCCTGCAGTAAGGTACACACAATCCCCTTTCTATTGTGTTCTTAGAATCACTCATTAACACGTTTGTGTTATTAAAAATAGTGATATGTTTATATCTTGAGGTTGATGGTTGCCATTTATGCGGTTGATTTCCTCTATATCAGTTGGGTCAGATTCTCCGCAGTCCCTTCATGAAGTTTGTGGCCCATGCTGTGTCATTCACGATCTTCCTTGGACTACTGGTAATCAATGCCTCGGACCGCTTCGAAGGGGTCAAGAACCTTCCCAATGAGACAATAACAGACCACCCTCATCAGGTGTTCAGGGTCAAAACCAGTCAGTTCTCCTGGACTGAGATGCTCATCATGAATTGGGTGCTTGGTAATTTATTCTGGTTTTCAAACAGCTGCTTTTGTGGGAGAGACTTTATTATCTAGTCTATTCATATGTCTTTGTACCTGTCTCTTCACCATGAATAAACTCTTAAAGTATTCAAATCATACCACTCGTATGCTCAAAACAGAGAGCTTTTGCACCTACTGAAAAGCACTCTCTTCATTAGGGATGATCTGGTCGGAGTGTAAGGAGATCTGGGCTGATGGGCCTAGGGAGTACATCATGCACCTGTGGAACGTGCTAGACTTTGGCATGCTGTCCATCTTCGTGGCATCCTTCACAGCTCGGCTCATGGCCTTCCTGAGGGCGTCTGAGGCCCAGCTGTATGTGGACATGTATGTGCCCAACATGCCCAACATAGACCTGAGCAACGCCTCACTGCCACCAAATGTAGCATACTACACCCATGGTCAGTGACACTTAGAGAATGATAATAACAATGCTTAATCTCTGGTCATTCTTTTGAAAAAGCGGTGATTAAAAAAAGTTATGTAAAAAGAGGACTGCAACCTATGATATGAAAATTCAAGGACTTGGTACTATGAGGTTCTATCTGCAAAATATGGAGTTTTGAAATTAGTATTTTTCAAGTCCCAGATCTCAGAACTGTTTTGTGATTTCTTCCTCTTTCATGCCTAAATAAATATATCACCTTGCATACAATTATTTTTGATTGACATACGCAGTGTTGTGTGATCAGACTGCAGGTAGAACCTTATATAGCGCCAAGATAAAAAGGTGTTTGCACAGATGTTTCTAGAGTCTCCCATGTGAAGTACCACCTAATGAGCAATTCCATGTGAATAACACATTTTTTATCGAAATGTCATAGAACCTGAGTCAGTTTAACAGCAACCTCTCTCTCTCTCTCTCTCTCTCTCAGCCAGGAACAGGTGGTTACCCTCCGACCCTCAGCTGATCTCTGAGGGTTTGTACTCCATTGCGGTGGTGCTCAGTTTCTCCCGCATTGCCTACATCTTGCCTGCCAATGAGAGCTTCGGCCCACTTCAAATCTCCCTCGGCCGGACGGTCAAGGACATCTTCAAGTTCATGGTCATCTTCATAATGGTCTTCCTAGCTTTCATGATTGGCATGTTCAATCTTTATTCCTATTACCTTGGTGCCAAGTACAACCCCGCCTTCACCACGTAAGTGCCGTCCTACATGTTCCTGTAAATTAAGTGCTTTAAGTAGAGATGTATGTATGTCTATGTATTCATTTGTGTGTTATTTATTCATGTCCGTGTGTGTGCGTTTGCACGCGTGTGGCTTGTTTGATTATGTGTGTTCACAGGGTGGAGGAGAGCTTTAAGACTCTATTTTGGTCCATCTTCGGCTTGTCCGAGGTTATCTCTGTGGTCTTGAAGTATGACCATAAGTTCATAGAGAACATTGGTTATGTTCTCTTTGGCGTCTACAATGTAACCATGGTAATCGTACTGCTCAACATGCTGATTGCAATGATCAATCACTCCTATCAAGAGATTGAGGTGAGACTAGGAACCAATAGGCCATAAATACCACTAGGGAATTCACAGGAGATATATTGTCAATAATCAATGATTTGAGGTCAGAGTGGAATTATGTCAATTATGTTCATGTTGTATTCATGTACCATTTTGTGAGTACACTGTTGTGAGCAGTTATGATAAAATAATCAGACCATATTAGATTAATTGTATGATTGTGCTCCAAACTGAGTCATTGCCCCTCACCTATCACTACTCTCCATTTATATCATGGCCTGTCTCAATCTCAACAGGAGGATGCTGATGTGGAGTGGAAGTTTGCCCGTGCCAAACTCTGGCTATCCTACTTTGACGAGGGGCGTACTTTGCCCCCACCATTTAACCTGGTTCCCAGCCCCAAGTCTTTCTACTACCTAGCTCTGCGCACAAGGGCTTGTCTGGTGAGGCTGTGCAAGGCCAAAGCTCGTCACCGTGACAACCAGCGTGAGACAGCCATGATCAATTTGCGATTTAAGGTCAGAAGTTGGCTTTTAGGGAGAGGCTGTAGCCAGTTATATATCTTCCTCTTTAATTAATGACATTTTAATGGGTGTGTGGTTTCTGTTCCATTTCAGCTTAATCAGTACAGACCTCAAACCAGGACACCAGGGCAGGATGACTTCACCATTAGAAAACCCATCAAACATCCTACTCGATACCAGGTACTTCCTTCATACAGGTCAATTTGATTAATTAGAAAGATCAGACGATATTCAGACATGCTACATTCTGAACTGTTGTCTCTGAAGTTCTGATTCTCCCTATTTTCTTGAAAGAAACTGATGAAGAGGCTCATTAAGAGATATGTGCTAAAGGCTCAGGTTGACAGTGAAAATGACGAAATCAACGAAGGTGAGAATGATTCCTATCCATTTATGTAAGATTTCAAAGCTGTTGTGGAATACTCATCATTCTTACAGCTGCAAGGCTGTGACATGGAGTTGTAGTGGATTGAGCGATCAATAACCTGTGGTGCATGCCTTGCAGGTGAGCTGAAGGAGATCAAGCAGGACATCTCCAGCCTGCGATATGAGCTCCTGGAGGAGAAGTCTCAGGCCACAGAGGAACTAGCTGACTTGATCCAACAGCTTGGTGACAAGCTTAGCAAGAATGCCAAGAAACCCTGATGGGAATTAAGTGGTGTTCTCTGTATAAGAACTTTGTATAAAACCTTCAAACTTAGATCCATAGTGTGTTGTTAAATTCTGGGATTGCACTCCACTTTGAGATGTAGTGTAGGCTCGCTGTAGTTGTGTTCCTCTATATAAAAAAAAATATATATATTCACATTAAATCATTCTGCCTGTAAAGTAGTAGGATAACCTTGGCGGAATGCTGATGAATATGTGTAGACAAGAGTATTTTACATTCGTAAAAAAAAATGTTTGTATTGAAATATTTAGAAATTTTTCAATAAAATTATTATTATTATTGAGTAGGCCTGCCTGTATTATTGATGCTATTGCAGCACACTCCTCAGCCTGAAACATCCCCACTTGCACCACCAAATAGCTAGCTTGCTCATGTGGTGCCAATTGGTAAGGCACTTCAGGAGAGTGGTCATGTGTGCTACCAAGGCAGAGGTCCTGGGTTCAAGCCTCAGTGTGAGCTGAATCAGGTAGTGGTAATCACTGAACAGGCAGTGTTATGTCCTTTACAGTGGTGTCTTGACCTGGATCTACAGTTTCACTCAGCTCAAATTTCGGGTAAGTGGGATGTGTGAAATTTACTCCCTAGCTAGCTTTTTCTTTTAGCGCTGACTGGTAAGATCCTTTAGGAGGGCGGCTACATGTGCTAGCAAGACAGAGGTCATAGGTTCGAGAATCTGTGTGCGTCGAATCAGGAGTAAGTGATACTTGCTATAAAATAAGCGGCATGATGTCCTTTATCAGTAAACATGAACAAGGCAAGCGAATATATCTTCCAGCAGCCCAAACTGACTGTTGCAAACAATACACACATTTATCTACAATCTCCCAAGATAAATGTCATCCTGAAAATAACTTTATTAAAGGAGCAATAGTACTGGACTGAACTTGCCATACTCCAGATCTAGTAAATCTGTCTTTCAACAATATATTGCTCTAATAAGACAAAACACAAGTGAGGATCAACATGTAGATCTAAATCGCCAGCTTATAGTCCTAAAAACCTGAAAGAAGTTACCTCTAGTTCCTTCAGCAATTCCTTAGGGGAAAATGAATGGGGAATGAATAAGGTTTAGAGGTAAATGCCGGAAATAAGGTTAACACAGGCTTAGGAGATCTTATACATTTTGTTCTATGAGATATCAGTCAGTTCAGTTAACACAACCTTTATGAGTTATGAAAACTTGTGCTTTTTTATTTATTTCATAAATGCTTAAAAATGAACAAAGTGATGTTAGCTGATTATGTCTCTTCACGTCTCTGGAGGCTCCGGGCTGGAGGCCATCTCCGGAGGCTCCGGCCTGGGCGCAGGCACAGGACTCACCAGGATGGGGAGACACACAGGAGGCCTCTTCCTTAGCCGAGGCACCGGATACACTGGGCCGTGGAGGCGCACTGGAGGTCTCGAGCGCAGAGCTGGCACCACCCGTTCTGGCTGGATGCCCGCTTCCACCCAGCGCCTGCGGGACGCTGGCACTGAGCACACTGGCCTGTGAATGCTCAGCCTCAATGCAGTGCGTATCACCCCATAGCATGGGGCCTGACCAGTCACATGCTCACCACGGTAAGCACGGGGAGTTGGTTCAGGTCTCCAACCTGACTCAGCCACACTCCCCGTGTGCCTCCCCAAATGTTTGGGGGGGGGGGGGGATGCCTCTCAGGCTCCATTGCCAGCTGTGTTCCCTCATAATGTTGCCTCTCCGCCTTAGCTGCCTCCAGTTCCTCCCGTGGACGGCGATACACCCCAGCCTGCCTCCAGGGTCCCTTACCATCCAGGATCTCCTCCCATGTCCAGGAGTCATCTTTACCACGCTGCTTGTTACTTTGGTGGTGGGTAGTTCTGTCACAGCTGTTGAAGGATGAGGACCAAGGTGCAGCGTGGTGAGCGTACATTCTCTGCTTCTCTGCTTCACTCTGGGAGACCTTAATCATAAACTTCCTTCACCATGGAGTGGAGTTCAGTCCGCTAGCCTCATCTCTTCTTCTTCCAGGCTTTTCTTTTTCTTTGGACTTTATATGGCAATTAACTTTAATAATAAGGTGCATTACCACAACCAACCTCAGTTAATCTTTCAATCACCCACGTGGGTATACAGTGGCAAGAAAAAGTATGTGAACCCCTTGGAATTACCTGGATTTCTGCATAGATTTGTCATAAAATTTTATATTAAAACCTGTTATGGATGATGCGAATTTTCGCAGCTTTTTGTTAAAAATCGCGCAACATTTCAAAGTCCTGCTACTCATGCCAGGAATATAGTATATGCCTATGATAAGTATGTGTGTATGGACAACATTCTGAAGTCTCTAAAACTGGTTAAATCGTGTCTGTGGCTATAACAGAACGTGTTTAGGAGTAAAATTCCCAGGGAAAACTGTTCACCAAAAACACACAAAAAATATTCATCCGCCAGTCAATGTATTGTCTAAGGCACATATGTCAGAGTCAAGGCCCGCGGGCCACATCCGGCCCGCGAGAAGGTTTTTTACGGCCCCTGGGATGATCTTGATTTATTATTAGAACCGGCCTGCAGACCGCAGCAAGCCGGCAGCCCGCAGATCTTTTACACACACCAATACTACATTTCCCACAATGCAACGGTGACGCACCGAGCAGTAGGCTGCTTCATTTCAATATTTATTGGCACAGCAGTTGTCAGCATCACAGTAAAATTAACTTTCAGATACCCATCAAAAATGGCAAAACGGAAGGTGGACACTGAGAACCGGGGGTTTCAAACAAGGTGGGAGTCGGAGTATTTGTTCACGGAGGTAGCTGGAAAACCTGTGTGTCTTCTGTGTGGAGAAAGTGTGGCGGTACTGAAAGAGTATAATCTGAGACGACATTATGAAACGAAACACGCGGACAACAACAAGAATATGGACATGGTTCAAAGGCTACAAAAGGCAGAGGAATTAAAACGAGGCCTCAAATCTCGACAGGCTCTGTTCAAAAAAGCCAAATCACAAGGCCAGGCTGCTGTCAAGGCCAGTTTTATTTTGGCAGAAGAGATCGCTATATCAGCCCGGCCATTTACGGAGGGGGATTTCATCAAAAACTGCATGATTAAAGTTTGTGACGAAGTTTGCCCAGAAAAAAGGCAACTCTTTTTAAATGTGAGTCTGAGCAGAAACACCATTGCCGAGAGAGTAGACCAGTTGTCCATCAATCTAAAAGAGCAGCTTGTGAAAAAGGGAAAAGATTTCATTGCATATTCCTTGGCTGTGGATGAGAGCACCGACATTTCTGACATTGCCCAGTTGTCAATTTTCATCCGCGGAGTGGACTCCAGCCTAAGCGTGACAGAGGAGTTTTTGGCTTTACGTCCTATGCATGGCACAACTACGGGGCATGATTTGTATGAAGAGGTGTCAAGATGTTAAATGAGATGGAGCTGCCTTGGGAAAAACTCGTGGGTTTGACAACCGACGGAGCACCTGCGATGTGTGGACACAGGAGCGGACTGGTGGCAAAGATACGGGAAAAGATGCAAGAGGAAAACGCGACAGGTGAGCTGACAGCTTATCATTGTATCATACACCAGGAAGCGTTGTGCGGTAAAGCCTTGAAAATGGAGCATGTAATGAGCATCATCACGCGCACAGTTAACTTTATCAGAGCCAAAGGTTTGAATCACCGCCAGTTCAAGGCATTTCTGACGGAGTTAGAAACGGAGCATGGTGATTTGCCTTATCACACAGAGGTGCGATGGCTAAGCCAGGGAAAGGTGCTTCAAAGATGTTTCGAGCTTCGTGAGGAGATTTGTCTGTTCTTGGACAGCAAAGGGAAAGACACAACACAACTCCGAGACGAAATGTTTCTGTGTGAAATGGCTTTTCTGTGTGACATTACGAGTCATCTGAATGCAATGAACTTGCAGCTGCAGGGTCGGGATCGTGTCATCTCTGATATGTACAGTACAGTGAAGGCATTTAAAACCAAACTGACTCTGTGGGAGACGCAGATGCGGAAAGAAAATTTGAGCCACTTTCCCAGCTGCCAGACCATGAAAGAGAAGCTCTCTACCAGTGCGTTCCCGAGCGCACAGTTGGCTGATAAAATAGGTATGCTTGCCGCTGACTTTCGACGCCGATTTGCTGACTTTGAAGCACAAAAAGCAGGTTGGAACTGCTCGGTAACCCATTTGCTGTTGACGTGGAAAGCTCACCACCAAACCTCCAAATGGAGTTGATTGACCTCCAATGCAATGATGCACTGAGGGCAAAATATGCGGCAGTGGGTGCTGCGGAGTTCGCCCGTTTCCTCCCCGACACAATGCCCCAGCTGCGCATCCAGGCTGCTCAAACGTTGTCTATGTTTGGCAGCACATACCTGTGTGAACAACTGTTTTCTTTGATGAACTTGAACAAAACATCACACAGAAGTCGACTTACTGCTGAACACCTCCACTCAATTCTGAGGATTTCCTCAGCTCAGAGCCTTACCCCGAACATTGATGAACTTGTGGAAAAGATGGGACACCACCAAGTATCACCCTCAACCTCAAACAAGTGAACATTACTGTGCAATCACATATTTAGAGTTTTTACTCAGTTCAAGTTTAAAAGTTAGTTTAATATTTGTTTTCACTGCATGTTACTTCTCCTTAAACAAAGTGTTGTTTTTGATTAATAGATTTTTGCACTTTATTTTATTGTATTTCAATCCAATTATATTTTAAAAATATTTCAGTTGAGTGGATGATAGAAAATTGCTATTATTGTTTTTTTCTTTGAAGTAAATTTAGCCCACTTTTGCTAAAATAGAAAATATAGGCTACTGATGGTGCCTTGAATACCGGTTTCTTTCATTTAATGTTCATGTTATGGGGATTTTTATATAAAGGAAATTTGTCTTTTGTGTCTGTTGAAAATTAAAGATTACTGACAGAGCCATAAGAAAATATTGCTTTATTTATCTGATCATATTGGAATATATTTGTTAGGTTTTCAGTAGGTTCAATTAGGTTCACTAGACTATATGCGTCATTTAAAAAATTTTCAATGAACATTCGAACAGTCCGGCCCTCGGCTTGTAGCTAAATTTTTTATTTGGCCCTCCGTTCATTTGACTTTGACACCCCTGGTCTAAGGCGACAGAAAATAAAGGAGGTTCCCATTACAATGCCTACAGATTCCACACAATGTCACCAGTACTGGCATTTCATGGCTGCTTTATATCCTTGGTTAGATGACGTATAGGCACTTCCTGTCTTGGGGCGCACCGCAGGATGTTATGAAAGTGAAAACATGGACGATGATTTCAAGACTTGCTGCTATCGAATACAGATCGCCCCGTGATCAATTTGATAGATTATTAACGTTTATTAATACCTCAAGTTACATTTACATTACATTTAAGTCATTTAGCAGATGCTCTTATCCAGAGCGACTTACAAATTGGTGCATTCACCTTATGACATCCAGTAGAACAGTCTCTTTACAATAGTGCATCTAAATCTTAAAGGGGGGGTGAGAAGGATTACTTATCCTATCCTAGGTATTCCTTAAAGAGGTGGGGTTTCAGGTGTCTCCGGAAGGTGGTGATTGACTCCGCTGTCCTGGCGTCGTGAGGGAGTTTGTTCCACCATTGGGGGGCCAGAGCAGCGAACAGTTTTGACTGGGCTGAGCGGGAACTGTACTTCCTCAGTGGTAAGGAGACGAGCAGGCCAGAGGTGGATGAACGCAGTGCCCTTGTTTGGGTGTAGGGCCTGATCAGAGCCTGGAGGTACTGAGGTGCCATTCCCCTCACAGCTCCGTAGGCAAGCACCATGGTCTTGTAGCGGATGCGAGCTTCAACTGGAAGCCAGTGGAGAGAGCGGAGGAGCGGGGTGACGTGAGAGAACTTGGGAAGGTTGAACACCAGACGGGCTGCGGCGTTCTGGATGAGTTGTAGGGGTTTAATGGCACAGGCAGGGAGCCCAGCCAACAGCGAGTTGCAGTAATCCAGACGGGAGATGACAAGTGCCTGGATTAGGACCTGCGCCGCTTCCTGTGTGAGGCAGGGTCGTACTCTGCGGATGTTGTAGAGCATGAACCTACAAGAACGGGCCACCGCCTTGACGTTAGTTGAGAACGACAGGGTGTTGTCCAGGATCACGCCAAGGTTCGTAGCGCTCTGGGAGGAGGACACAATGGAGTTGTCAACCGTGATGGCGAGATCATGGAACGGGCAGTCCTTCCCCGGGAGGAAGAGCAGCTCTGTCTTGCCGAGGTTCAGCTTGAGGTGGTGATCCGTCATCCACACTGATATGTCTGCCAGACATGCAGAGATGCGATTCGCCACCTGGTCATCAGAAGGGGGAAAGGAGAAGATTAATTGTGTGTCGTCTGCATAGCAATGATAGGAGAGACCATGTGAGGTTATGACAGAGCCAAGTGACTTGGTGTATAGCGAGAATAGGAGAGGGCCTAGAACAGAGCCCTGGGGGACACCAGTGGTGAGAGCGCGTGGTGAGGAGACAGATTCTCGCCACGCCACCTGGTAGGAGCGACCTGTCAGGTAGGACGCAATCCAAGCGTGGACCGCGCCGGAGATGCCCAACTCGGAGAGGGTGGAGAGGAGGATCTGATGGTTCACAGTATCGAAGGCAGCCGATAGGTCTAGAAGGATGAGAGCAGAGGAGAGAGAGTTAGCTTTAGCGGTGCGGAGCGCCTCCGTGATACAGAGAAGAGCAGTCTCAGTTGAATGACTAGTCTTGAAACCTGACTGATTTGGATCAAGAAGGTCATTCAGAGAGAGATAGCGGGAGAGCTGGCCAAGGACGGCACGTTCAAGAGTTTTGGAGAGAAAAGAAAGAAGGGATACTGGTCTGTAGTTGTTGACATCGGAGGGATCGGGTGTAGGTTTTTTCAGAAGGGGTGCAACTCTCGCTCTCTTGAAGACGGAAGGGACGTAGCCAGCGGTCAGGGATGAGTTGATGAGCGAGGTGAGATAAGGGAGAAGGTCTCCGGAAATGGTCTGGAGAAGAGAGGAGGGGATAGGGTCAAGCGGGCAGGTTGTTGGGTGGCCGGCCGTCACAAGACGCGAGATTTCATCTGGAGAGAGAGGGGAGAAAGAGGTCAGAGCACAGGGTAGGGCAGTGTGAGCAGAACCAGCGGTGGCGTTTGACTTAGCAAACGAGGATCGGATGTCGTCGACCTTCTTTTCAAAATGGTTGACGAAGTCATCTGCAGAGAGGGAGGAGGGGGGGGGGGATTCAGGAGGGAGGAGAAGGTGGCAAAGAGCTTCCTAGGGTTAGAGGCAGATGCTTGGAATTTAGAGTGGTAGAAAATGGCTTTAGCAGCAGAGACAGAGGAGGAAAATGTAGAGAGGAGGGAGTGAAAGGATGCCAGGTCCGCAGGGAGGCGAGTTTTCCTCCATTTCCGCTCGGCTGCCCGGAGCCCTGTTCTGTGAGCTCGCAATGAGTCGTCGAGCCACGGGGCGGGAGGGGAGGACCGAGCCGGCCTGGAGAATAGGGGACATAGAGAGTCAAAGGATGCAGAAAGGGAGGAGAGGAGGGTTGAGGAGGCAGAATCAGGAGATAGGTTGGAGAAGGTTTGAGCAGAGGGAAGAGATGATAGGATGGAAGAGGAGAGAGTAGCGGGGGAGAGAGAGCGAAGGTTGGGACGGCGCGATACCATCCGAGTAGAGGCAGTGTGGGAGGTGTTGGATGAGAGCGAGAGGGAATAGGATACAAGGTAGTGGTCGGAGACTTGGAGGGGAGTTGCAATGAGGTTAGTGGAAGAACAGCATCTAGTAAAGATGAGGTCGAGCGTATTGCCTGCCTTGTGAGTAGGGGGGGAAGGTGAGAGGGTGAGGTCAAAAGAGGAGAGGAGTGGAAAGAAGGAGGCAGAGAGGAATGAGTCAAAGGTAGACGTGGGGAGGTTAAAGTCGCCCAGCACTGTGAGAGGTGAGCCGTCCTCAGGAAAGGAGCTTATCAAGGCATCAAGCTCATTGATGAACTCTCCGAGGGGACCTGGAGGGCGATAAATGATAAGGATGTTAAGCTTGAAAGGGCTGGTAACTGTGACAGCATGGAATTCAAAGGAGGCGATAGACAGATGGGTAAGGGGAGAAAGAGAGAATGACCAAGTTGGTTTAGAAAAGTAGTTTGAAGTGATTTGTAAAAGTTTATAGGCAACTTTTGTAATTTTAAAAAGTGACGTTGCGTCTTGTAAAGGGAAATTTTCCTGGATCAGACCGGCCTTCATAAAATGACATTTTGGCTATACAATGACAGATTTAATCGGGACAAAGACCCAATTGTGATGTTTATGGGATATATAGGAGTGACAACAAAGAAGCTCGTCAAAGGTAATGAATGTTTTATATTTTATTTCTGCGTTTTGTGTAGCGCCGGCTACCTCAAAATCTTTTGTTTAGGTGTCGTTCAGGTATTTTGGGGGGTGCATGCTATCAGATAATCGCTTCTCATGCTTTCGCAGAAAATCATTTTACAAATCTGACTTGGTGGCTAGATTCACAATGAGTGTAGCTTTAATTCAGCACCTTGCATGTGTGTTTTAATTAAAGTTTTAGTTTTATCGAAAACTATAGGTGGCGCTCTGAAATTTCCGCTGATTGGTGTTCCTGCACAGGAACTCAATTCCGCAATATCCCTAAGAGGGTAACACACACATTATTGTATTTTTCTTGTCTATATTGAATACATCATTTAAACAATCAGTGTAGGTTGAAAAAAGTTTGTGAACCCCTAGGCTAATGACTTTTACAAAAGCTCATTGGAATCAGTCAAAAGCTAACTAGGAGTGGTGGGTGCGGAGTCAGGTAAAGAGAGCAGAGGTTAAAGGAAAACCATATTTATTCCGGTGAGAAAGGGTAATGCCAAATCAACAGGCGAATAAATTACCTGCCCAAAACAGGACACAAACAGTCCGGAAAAATACAAACAATACCATCCACAAAACAGAACAGAGACACAAGCCCTCACAAAAGCAGGTGAGCAAAACAGGCTTAAATAGCCCTAAACCAAACCCCAAACGAGAAACAGGTGAAACCAATAAGACGTAACCAACAGAAAAGGGAATCGGTGGCAGCTAGTAGACTGGATGACAATGACCGCCTAGCTCAGCCCGAACAGGAAGAGGATCCACCTTTGGTGGAAGTCGTGACAGTACTCCCCCTTACACGCGGCTCCTGCAGCGCGCCGAGGGTCGAGGCACAGGGCGATCTAGATGGAGGCGATAGAAATCCCTCAGCAGTGATGGATTCAAGATGTCCCCCACTGGTACCCAGCACCTCTCCTCCGGGCTGTACCCCTCCCAGTCCACGAGGTACTGTAGACCCCTCACCCGGCGTCTAGAATAGAACGTACTGTGTACGCCGGGTACCCCTCGATGTCCAGAGGGGGCGGAGGGACCTCACCTTCCTGCAGGGGACCAGCTACCACCGGCCTGAGGAGAGACACATGAAATGAGGGGTTAATACAATAGTAAGAAGGGAGCTGTAACCTATAACACACCTCGTTTATCCTCCTCAGGACTTTAAATTGCCCCACACACTGCCAACTTCCGGCAGGTTTTGGGTAGAGAGCCAGACCCTGTCCCCCGGTGCGAACACGGGGGCCTCACTGTGGTGGCGGTCAGCGCTCCTCTTCTGCCACCCACCAGCTTGTTTGAGTGATTCCTGGATGGCCCTCCAGCTCTCCTTTGAGCGCTGCACCCACTCCTCCTCTGCAGGAGCTTCGTTCTGGCTCTGATGCCACGGGCGGAGTGAGTTCTGAGCTACCTCCTCCCATGGGACGTACCTCGCCCATTCTCCTGGCCGGTCCTGGCAATACGACTGCAGAAACCTACCCACATCCTGGTTCACTCACTCCACCTGCCCATTACTCTCGGGGTGATAACCCGAGGTCAGGCTGACCGAGACCCCAGACGCTCCATAAATGCCCTCCAAACTCGGGACGTGAACTGGGGACCCCGATCAGAAACTATGTCCTCAGGCACCCCGTAGTGCCGGAGGATGTGGGTAAACAGGGCCTCCTCAGTCTGTACGGCCGTAGGGAGACCGGGCAACGGGAGGAGACGGCAGGACATGGAAAACCGATCCACAACAACCAGGATTGTAGTGTTCCCCTGAGACTGGGGAAGATCGGTGAGAAAATCCACCGACAGATGGGACCACGGCCGTTGTGGAACGGGGAGAGGCTGTAACTTCCCTCTAGGCAGGTGTCTAGGAGCCTTACTCTGACCGCACACTGAACAGGAGGAGACATAAAACCTCACATCCTTAGCTACGGTGGGCCACCAGTACTTTCCCCTAAGACCCCGCACTGTTCTCTCAACACCCGGATGACCCGAAGAGGGTAGCGTATGAGCCCACCGAATCAATTGATCACGAACACCAAGCGGCACATACTGAAGACCCGCTGGACACTGTGGAGGTGCAGGTTCCAATCGTAACGCCCGCTCGATGTCCGCGTCCACCTCCCATACCACCGGTGCCACCAGACATGAAGCTGGAAGGATGGGAGTAGGATCGATGGACCGATCCTTGGTGTCATAGAGACTGGACAGCACGTCGGCCTTCGTGTTAAGAGATAGTGAGAGATAGTGAACCTAAAGAAAACATGGCCCACCTTTCCTGACAAGGATTCAGTCTCCTCGCTGCCCGGATATACTCCAGATTACAGTGGTCAGTCCAGATGAGGAAAGGGTGCTTAGCCCCCTCAAGCCAATGTCTCCACACCTTCAGAGCTTTTATCACAGCTAACAACTCCCGGTCCCCCACATCATAGTTTCCCTCCGCCGAACTTCTTCGAAAAGAAAGCACATTCGGTGGCGTGCTCGAGAGCTTTGATAGCACGGCTCCAACCCCAGCCTCGGACATGTCCACCTCCACTATGAATGCCAAAGAGGGGTCCGGATGGGCCAACATGAGAGCGTCGGTAAACAGCGCCTTCAGACGATTTAAAGCTCTGTCCCCCTCTGCTGACCACCGTAAACACGCTGTCTCCCCCTTCAGCAGTGAGGTAATGGGAGTTGCCACCTGGCCAAAACCCCGGATAAACCTCCGGTAGTAATTGGCAAACCCTAAAAATCGCTGCACCTCCTTCACCGTGGTCGGATTCGGCCAATTGAGCACGGCCTTGACGCAGTCACACTCCATCTCCACCCCGAAGTGGAAATGCGATAACCCAGGAAGGAAACGGCTTGTTTGGAGAACACAAATTTCTCCACCTTGACGTACAGGTCATGCTCCAGCAGTCGCCCAAATAACTTGCGCATCAGAGACACATGCGCGGCGTGAATAGGTACTCATAATGGCCAGATGTGGTACTAAACGCGGTTTTCTACTCATCTCCCTCCTGGAAACGCACCAGATTATACACGTTCCTGACGTCCAGTTTAGTGAAAAAAACGCGCTCCGTGAAATGACTCTACCGCAGTAGCGATGAGAGGTAGCGGGTAACTAAACCCCACTGTGATAGCATTTAGACCTCTATAATCAATGCACGGATGCAGACCTCCCTCCTTTTTTTCACAAAAAATAAACTTGAGGAGACGGGTGACGTGGAGGGCCGAATGTAACCCTGCCCCAGAGATTCAGTGACATATGTCTCCATAGCCACTGTCTCCTCCTGTGACAATGGGTACATTGTGACTCCTGGGAAGTGCTACGTTTACCTGGAGCTTTATCACGCAATCCCCTCGTTGATGAGGTGGTAATTTGGTCACCCTCTTCTTACAGAAGGCGATAGCCAAATCGACATATTCTGAGGGAATGCTCACAGTGGAAACCTGGTCTGGACTCTCCACCGTCGTGGCACCAATGGAAACTCCTATACCTATCTGAACACTCCTCTGACCACTCCTGGAGAGCCCCCTGTTTCCAAGAAATCTTAGGTTTGTGACTAGCCAGCCAGGGAATCCCCAGCACCACCGGAAACGCAGGTGAATCAATAAGGAAGAGACTAATCCGCTCCCCATGATGCCCCTGCACTACCATGTCCAGTGGAACCGTGGCCTCCCTGACCAGCCCTGACCCTAACGGTCGGCTATCTAAGGAGTGCACAGGGAAGGGTGGATCTATCGGCACCAGCGGAATCCCTAACCTACGAGCGAGTCCGCGATCCATAAAGTTCCAAGCTGCGCCTGAATCGACTAGCACCTTATGCTGGAGAGAGGGGAAAACTCAGGGAAAGCGATTAGTAAAAACATGTGACCAACAGGGAGCTCTGGGAGAGTTTGGTGCTGACTCACCTGGGGTGACCGAGAAGTGCTCTGCCTGCCCTCTCGACTCCCAGACGGGCTCCTCCAGCACCAGTCGGCAGTCTGTCCTCTCCGACTACAGATGGTGCAGGAGGAGCCTCCTCCTTCGGTTCCCCTCTATACTCCCCCCAACCCCCCAAACTCCATAGGTATTGGAGGGGGAGGGCCGGGAGGTGGAACTAACAGGGCCCGTTCTGAACGGCCGCGGGAAGCTAGCAGGTTGTCCAGTCGGATCGACATGTCTGAGCTCGTCGAGGGAGAGGGTGGCGTCCCGACAAGCTATGCAGACGTCCTCCCGGGGGCTACACCGGTAGTGGTCCATCAGGGCCCTGTCATTCCACCCCGCTCCAGCTCCAGCGGCCAAGATCCGAAACTCCAGCGCAAAGTCCTGTGCGCTCCTCGTCTCCTGCCTAAGGTGGAACGGCCGTTCACCCACCACTCGGCCCTCTGGAGGGTGGTAGAACACGGCCCGGAACCGGCAGGTGAACTCTGGGTAGTGGTCCCTTGCGGAGTCTGGGCTGTTCCAAACCGCGTTTGCCCACTCCAGGGCTCTGCCCGTAAGGCAGGAGACGAGGACGCTCACGCTCTCTTCACCAGAGGGAGTCAGGTGAACGTTAGCCAGGTATAGATCGAGCTGGAGCAAGAATCCCTTGTACCCAGCCGCCTCTCCATCATACTCCCTTGGGGGAGCGAGATGAAGAGCGCTGGATCCGGACGCCGCTGGAGGATTCGGTTGAGTTGTTGGAGGAGCTGGAGGCGCGGTAGGGAGACCACTCCTCTCCCATCGGTCCATTCTCTCCATCATCTGGTCCATCACTGACCCAATTCTATGGAGGATGGCCGTTAGTACCTCCGGCACTGACAGAGATGGCAGCCTCGTTTTCGCGTTCCTAGGAAACTATGCAGTTTCTTACATTGGTACCCCAGGTCATCTTAGGTTTCAATACATACAGTCGAGAAGAACATAAGAGCAGGTCAACTCACCATCAGTACGAACAAGAATATGACTTTTGCGAAGCGGATCCTGTGTTCTGCCTTTCACCCAGGACAACGGAATGGATCCCAGCCGGCGACCCAAAAAAACGACTTCGTAAAAGGGGGAAACGGAGCGGTCTTCTGGTCAGACCCCGGAGACGGGCACATCGTGCACCACTCCCTAGCATTCTTCTCGCCAATGTCCAGTCTCTTGACAACAAGGTTGATGAAATCCGAGCAAGGGTAGCATTCCAGAGGGACATCAGAGACTGTAACGTTCTTTGCTTCACGGAAACATGGCTCACTGGAGAGACGCTATCGGAGTCGGTGCAGCCAGTTGGTTTCTCCACGCATCGCACCGACAGAAACAAACATCTTTCTGGTAAGAAGAGGGGCGGGGGCGTATGCTTCATGGTTAACGTGACGTGGTGTGGCCACAACAACATACAGGAACTCAAGTCCTTCTGTTCACCTGATTTAGAATTCCTCACAATCAAATGTCAACCGCATTATCTACCAAAGGAATTCTCTTCGATTATAATCACAGCCATATATATTCCCCCCCAAGCAGACACATTGATGGCTCTGAACGAACTTTATTTGACTCTTTGCAAACTGGAATCCATATATCCGGATGCTGCATTCATTGTAGCTGGGGATTTTAACAAGGCTAATCTGAAAGCAAGACTCCCTAAATTTTATCAGCATATCGATTGCGCAACCAGGGCTGGAAAAACCTTGGATCATTGCTAATTCTAACTTCCGGCGACGCATATAAGGCCCTGCCCCGCTCTCCTTTTGGAAAAGCTGACCACGACTCCATTTTGTTGATCCCTGCCTACAGCCAGAAACTAAAACAAGAAGCTCCCGCGCTGAGGTCTGTTCAACGCTGGTCCGACCAATCTGATTCCACACTCCAAGACTGCTTCCATCACGTGGACTGGACTTTCGTATTGCATCAGACAATAACATTGACGAATACGCTGATTCGGTGAGCGAGTTCATTAGAACGTGCGTTGAAGATGTCGTTCCCATAGCAACGATTAAAACATTCCCAAACCAGAAACCGTGGATTGATGGCAGCATTCGTGTGAAACTGAATGCGCGAACCACTGCTTTTAATCAGGGCAAGGTGACCGGAAACATGACCGAATACAAACAGTGTAACTATTCCCTCGGCAAGGCAATCAAACAAGCTAAGCGTCAGTATAGAGACAAAGTAGAATGTCAATTCAACGGCTCAGACACAAGAGGTATGTGGCAGGGTCTACAGTCAATCACGGATTACAAAAAGAAAACCAGCCCCGTCACGGACCAGGATGTCTTGCTCCCAGGCAGACTAAATAACTTTTTTGCCCGCTTTGAGGACAACACAGTGCCACTGACACGGCCCGCAACTAAAACATGCAGACTCTCCTTCACTGCAGCCGACGTGAGGAAAACATTTAAACGTGTCAACCCTCGCAAGGCTGCAGGCCCAGACGGCATCCCCAGCCGCGCCCTCAGAGCATGCGCAGACCAGCTGGCTGGTGTGTTTACGGACATATTCAATCAATCCCTATCCCAGTCTGTTGTTCCCACATGCTTCAAGAGGGCCACCATTGTTCCTGTTCCCAAGAAAGCTAAGGTAACTGAGCTAAACTACTACCGCCCCGTAGCACTCACTTCCGTCATCATGAAGTGCTTTGAGAGACTAGTCAAGGACCATATCACCTCCACCCTACCTGACACCCTCGACCCACTCCAATTTGCTTACCACCCAAATAGGTCCACAGACGATGCAATCTCAACCACACTGCACACTGCCCCAACCCATCTGGACAAGAGGAATACCTATGTGAGAATGCTGTTCATCGACTACAGCTCGGCATTTAACACCATAGTGCCCTCCAAGCTCGTCATCAAGCTTGAGACCCTGGGTCTCGACCCCGCCCTGTGCAACTGGGTACTGGACTTCCTGACGGGCCGCCCCCAGGTGGTGAGGGTAGGCAACAACATCTCCACCCCGCTGATCCTCAACACTGGGGCCCCACAAGGGTGCGTACTGAGCCCTCTCCTGTACTCCCTGTTCACCCACGACTGCGTGGCCACGCACGCCTCCAACTCAATCATCAAGTTTGCGGACGACACAACAGTGGTAGGCTTGATTACCAACAACGACAAGACGGCCTACAGGGAGGAGGTGAGGGCCCTCGGAGTGTGGTGTCAGGAAAATAACCTCACACTCAATTTCAACAAAACTAAGGAGATTATTGTGGACTTCAGGAAACAGCAGAGGGAACACCCCCCTATCCACATCGATGGAACAGTAGTGGAGAGGGTAGTAAGTTTTAAGTTCCTCGGCGTACACATCACAGACAAACTGAATTGGTCCACCCACATAGACAGCATCGTGAAGAACGCGCAGCAGCGCCTCTTCAACCTCTGGAGGCTGAAGAAATTTGGCTTGTCACCAAAAGCACTCACAAACTTCTACAGATGCACAATCGAGAGCATCCTGTCGGGCTGTATCACCGCCTGGTACGGCAACTGCTCCGCCCACAACCGTAAGGCTCTCCAGAGGGTAGTGAGGTCTGCACAACGCATCACCGGGGGCAAACTACCTGCCCTACAGGACACCTACACCACCCGATGTCACAGGAAGGCCATAAAGATCATCAAGGACAACAACCACCCGAGCCACTGCCTGTTCACCCCGCTATCATCCAGAAGGCGAGGTCAGTACAGGTGCATCAAAGCTGGGACCGAGAGACTGAAAAACGGCTTCTATCTCAAGGCCATCAGACTGTTAAACAGCCACCACTAACATTGAGTGGCTGCTGCCAACACACTGACTCAACTCCAGCCACTTTAATAATGGGAATTGATGGGAAATGATGTAAAATATATCACTAGCCACTTTAAACAATGCTACCTAATATAATGTTTACATACCCTACATGATTAATCTCATATGTATATGTATATGTATATACTGTACTCTATATCATCTACTGCATCTTTATGTAATACATGTATCACTAGCCACTTTAACTATGCCACTTTGTTTACATACTCATCTCATATGTATATACTGCACTCAATACCATCTACTGTATCTTGCCCATGCCGCTCTGTACCATCACTCATTCATATATGTTTATGTACATATTCTTTATCCCCTTATACTTGTGTCTATAATGTAGTAGTTTTGGAATTGTTAGCTAGATTACTTGTTGGTTATTACTGCATTGTCGGAACTAGAAGCACAAGCATTTCGCTACACTCGCATTAACATCTGCTAACCATGTGTATGTGACAAATAAAATTTGATTTGATTTGATTTGATGGAGGACACAATCCTCCATAGATGGGTGAGGGGTTGCAGCTGCTCCTGCTGACTCCATACTTGGTGCGGGCTTCTGTTAAGTAACTAGGAGTGGTGCGTGCAGAGTCAGGCGCAGAGAGCAGAGGGTAAAGGAAAACCAAATTTATTCCGGTGAGAAAAGGTCATGCCAAAACAGCAGGCAAATAAATGACCAGCCAATAAGACATAACCAACAGAAAAGGAAAAGAGAATCGATGGCAGCTAGTAGACCGGTGACAACGACCGCCGAGCGCCGGCCGAACAGGAAGGGGAGCCACCTTCTGTGGAAGTCGTGACAGTCAGGAGTCAGCTAAGCTGGAGTCCAATCAATGAGACGAGATTGTAGATGTTGGTTAGAGCTGCCAGGCCCTATAAAAAATGTCACAACATTTGAGTTTGCTATTCACAAGAAGCTTTGCCTGATGTGAATCATGCCCCGAACAAAAGTGATTTCAGAAGACCTAAGGTTAAAAATAGTTGACATGCATAAAGCTGGAAAGAGTTACAAAACTATCTTTAAAAGCTTTGATGTTCATCAGTCCAGGGTAAGACAAATTGTCTATAAATGGAGCAAGTTCAGCACTGTTGCTACTCTCCCCGGGAGTGGCCATCCTGCAAAGATGACTGCAAGAGCACAGTGAAGAATGCTCAATGATGTTAAGAAGAATCATAGTGTTAGCTGAAGACTTACAGAAATCTCTGGAACATGCTAACATCTGACGAGTCTACAATATGTAAAACACTAAACAAAAATGGTGTTAATAGGAGGACTCCACAGAATAAGCCACTGCCGTCCAAAGTTCACAACAGAGCACCTGGATGTTCCACAGCGCTTCTGGCAAAATATTCTGTGGAATCTGAAGTTGAATTGTTTGGAAGGAACACACAAGACTATGTGGAGAAAAAAATGGTACAGCACACCAACATCAAAACCTCATCCCAACTATAAAGTATGGTGGAGGGAGCACCGTGGTTTGGGGCTGCTTTGCTCCCTCAGGGCCTGGACAGCTTGCTATCATCGACGGAAAAATGTATTCCTACGTTTTATCAAGACATTTTGCAGGATAATGTAAGGCTATATGTCCATCAATTGAAGCTCAACAGAAGTTGGGTGATGCAACAGGACAATGACCCCAAACACAGAAGTAAATCAACAACAGAAGAAAATTTGCCTTCTGGAGTGGCCCAGTCCTGACCTCAACCGACTTAAAATGTTGTGGCATGACCTGCAGAGCGGTTCACACCAGACATCTTAAGAATATTGTTGAACTGAAACAGTTTTGTAAAGCTTAATGATCCAAAATTCCTGACAGTTGTGCAGGTCTGATCCGCAACTATAGGAAATGTTTTTTTGAGTTGCTGCCAAAGGAGGGTCAACTGGTTAGTAAAAACTTCTTAGGGATAGGTGTCTTGCAGTGAAACTGGACGGCGTGTAAGTCAAATAAATGATAATAAATATTATGGATTTAACATTGAGGTACATATGTGTCATATCGGCTCAAAGCTTAAATTCTTGTTTATCTAACTGCACTGCCCAATTTACAGTAGCTATTACAGCGAAAGCATGCCACGTAACTGTTTGAGGACGGCACCCCATATCAACATAACATTTTTTTCACCGGCACAGATTTCATACATTCACATATATAGATTTAATATTCACCTTTTGAAAATCTTCCTCTGATGTGTCATCCAAAGGGTCCCAGTTATAACATGTGTCATTTTGTTAGATAAAATATTTTTTTATATCCCAAAAAATCTGTTTAGTTGACGCCATCGATTTGAGTAATCCACTCGTTCAACTTGCAAAGAAAGGAATAATATGTTTGTATTTATTCCACAGACACCCTAAAATGTAATCAAACTATAATATTTATTTCAGAAAGTACTTTATTTGTTTTTGAAGTTACAAACCTGAAACTTTGAACATAGACTGCTGACACCCAGTGGAAGCCATATGAATTGCATCAATATGACAATATACAACATGACATTTCTCTTGCATTTCTAAGAGGACCTTATAAATATAATTGTGCTAAAGGCAAAATGTAATATTCAAAAATATAAATTTACTAATAAAAAAACACACTTCTGTGTTTTCTATAAGGAAATCGAGCAGTACATTAAGACCATTATACATTCTTCTAATAAGAAAGCTGTTATAACAATCAATATGTGTGCATCTTTTAAGGTCTTTGTATAATCTGTCATTTGTTGTACCCCCTAGCATATGTTATCATTGTCTGTTTGTATACTTATATGTATACTGTTTTTTCTCTAATAAAAAAAATAAAGAAATGAAAAAAATACAATTCTAAAGGATGGTCTCGCCCAAAAAAAATCCCAGTTAGTTTTTCTTTGGATTTTCTCCTACAATATATTTTGTGTTATATTCTCCTACACTATTTTGTAATGGCAGATTTCCTCTTCGTCTGAAGAGGAGTAAGGATCGGACCAAGATGTAGCGTGGTAAGTGTTCATGACGATTTATTAAAAATGAACTGAACACTGAAATTCAAACCAATAAACGATGTGATGAAACCGAAAAAGTACCGTGTGGCGACAAACACTAACACGGAAACAAACACCCACAAACCAACAGTGAAACCCAGGCTACCTAAGTATGATTCTCAATCAGAGACAACTAACGACACCTGCCTCTGATTGAGAACCATACTAAGCTGAACACAAAAACCAACATAGAAAAACAAACAGACTGCCCACCCCAACTCACGCCCTGACCATATTAAATAATGACAAAACAAAGGAAATAAAGGTCCGAACTTGATAATTTTGACATTTATACAAAATTCTAAGTGTTGTTTTTCCAATGGTACCAATTGTATGCATATGCTGGCTTCAGGACCTGAGCTACAGGCAGTTTACTTTGGGCATGTCATTCAGGCAAAAAGTGGATAAAAAAAGGGGGGCCTATCCGAAAGAAGTTAAATCCAAGGTTTCACATACTTTTCCCACCCTACACGGTGAATGTTTACACGTTCAATAAATACATGAGCAAGTATAGTTGTTTGTGTTTTATTAGTTTAAGCATACTGTTCGTCTATTGTTGTGACTTAGATGAAGATCAGATCAAATTTTATGACTAATATATGCAGAAATCCAGGTAATTCCAAAGGGTTCACATACTTTCTCTTGCTACTGTATGTTACTAAAAACCAATGAGAAGATGGCACGTGGGTATATGCTTCTAAAAATAAATTACGAGATGGGAGATGCAAGACTTGCAGCGAATTCTGCGTCATAAATAGAATAAACTTCTATTTTAGCGCCCGCCGTGTGGGTACAATGATTGAATAACGTGCGTGTACATTTATTTTTGCAATGCTCACGACCGGTGCATGTTACAGCGAGCTGTCATTAGACCACGCACTTCACGCAAGTCTTCCTATCATTATCAGGAAGTCTACCACTGTCTTCACAGTAGGAATATGGTGCGGTGGGACTAAAGTTGGATTCAGACATGTATTTATTATTTTACGACTTTATCTTTTTACCCAATTATACATTTTACCAACATAAAAATATATATCCCACATTGTCTAGTGTATTTTGTTTTGTCGATATTTTAAAAAATGACCGAAAACTGTTTCCATCAGGCCTGTCGTGACATTTTTTATCGGACATGTACTTTACTCGCATAAAAAGCTTGGATGTGAACTTGGTTTATTAGCCTACAGAAGCATTTCCCAAACTCGGTCCTTGGTTTTGCCAAAACATTTCAAAATTGATTAGAATCTTGTTATTTGAATCAGCTGTGTAATACGAGGACAAAAAACAAAACGTGAACCAAGATTGGGAAACCCTGGCCTACAGCTAAAATATTGGAACACACTGAATTGACTTCCTCTCTGATTACAGGTACGTTTTCAGGTGCATTTTCTCAGGTCCACCCACCCACTCTTTAGCCCAATGAAACATGTCCGAGTGAACCGTAACTATGTCGTTTCCAGGAAGTGATCCTCAACCGGAGTTCTTTCAACCGCCTACAAATCAATCTTGTCTCTAGTTACCAAAGCCACAGCTATGTCGTAAAAATTCGTGAAAACAAAACATCGCTTTTTTGGTCTTAATTCAAAATTTGGCATAAGGTTAGCACTGTGGTCAGGGTTAAGGTTAGGTTTAAAATCAGATTGTAAAACAATACATTGTCGAAATGGGCGGTGGTTAAGCCTAAATGGAAGATGACAATGTATTTTCGACCTAGGGTTTACCATAATTATGAATTTGTGGCTGTGGTAAATAATGACGACACCAACATAACGAGGCCCCATCGGGAAGCAACAAACCGGCTTGAGTAGAGCTCGAGCTCAACAACGTCAGGGCTGACGACAAATTCAATAGGTGAGAGATAACGTGCAGACAGAACGGCACTTGGGGCAAGTAACATTACATGTTTTTGAGCGATCATTTTTAGGAATTGGCGTTTAATCCATATGCATAATTATGTTTCTAATAACGTTTACATTCCGCAATACTTGAGCTAGTGGGGTGGACTCTGGGGCCTGGGCAGGATTTAAAAGCCAGGGCATTTCCCAGCCGAGACCGGTAGCTACTAGGACCCGGTTGCTGACAAGATCAGCTGGGCAAATATTATCGTCCTTGCTGGTGTGTTGGGGAAATAGTATTATATATCCATTTAATGTTGCTATATTTTTCTTGAGGCGTACAACAAACCGTTTGTGTTGTTAACTTGATATCGCCGTCCATAGTTTGCTGCTGCTGCTAACGTTACTACATACCCTCACACTAGGTCCTAAATAGACACCGCGGGAAAAATGGCGGACGACCCCAACGCAGCAGACAGGAACGTGGAGATATGGAAGATAAAGAAGTTGATCAAAAGTCTGGAAGCTGCTCGGGGGTACGTGTGGACATGACTAGTGGAAGACATGACAAATGCCTGGTTTTGTCAGTGACTTTCTTCATCATATTGAGCCACTAACTGGAAGTTAATGGTACCAGGCCCATATATGAGCTAGCTAACAATTATTTTAGTATAAGTTTTAGCTAGCTTACTAACTAGCATGTGGTGTTAGTTTTAATGTTTATTTGAACGCATAGCTAGCTAGCTAGCTAGCTGACAAGCTAAGTCACATGTCAGTGGCAGTGATCTATGTTTCGAAAGTTTGAGTAGTCATGTAGCTAGCTAATGTTACCACAGCAAACGTTAGCTAGGCAGTTATTCGTTTTGTAACTTCAAGGGCTTCTTTACATTCACAGCTAGCTAGCTGACAATACTAGTCTCTGAAATTCACAGCTAGTTAGCCTACTAGTATGATCCGCTGACTATCTAAACCTACACATTATTTTAGTATAGCAAACACAGCTGATGCCCAACCATATCTAGGTCATCTTTACATTCAAATTGTTTGACACTGGACAAGTTTTCTGCTTTAAATTGTAATTTCATGGCAGTTTTCACTTAAGTTACAACTGTCAGTGCCACATCACGCCTTGACTGGCTGGCAATAGACCTGTCAGCTG
Organism: Oncorhynchus gorbuscha; assembly: GCF_021184085.1. Taxonomy (NCBI): domain Eukaryota; kingdom Metazoa; phylum Chordata; class Actinopteri; order Salmoniformes; family Salmonidae; genus Oncorhynchus; species Oncorhynchus gorbuscha. Next base: position 68,335,801 of record NC_060174.1, on the reverse strand, counting down.
GAATAGCTGATGTAGTTGATTTTAGATCAAAATGTCAAGCAATTCCTATGCCTTTCAGTGACCTTAGCTTATCTACATTCCACACCTGTCCTGTGCAATGAGCACTCCCAAGTGGTTGTCTATATAGTGCAGTGGGTCGAGTTGTTTTGAGTTCACTCTGTGAACAAACTACTGTGACCTTCACCCCCTTGACTAGGGGCAGCAGAACTTGTGGCCCACACCTGTCAACATAGTGCAGTGGGTCAAGTTGTTTTGAGTTCACTCTGTGAACAAACTACTGTGACCTTCACCCCCTTGACTAGGGGCAGCAGAACTTGTGGCCCACACCTGTCAACATGATGGTCAAAACAAAAATGTGAAAATATGAAGACCACTACTGTAGTAATGTCATCATCTGACAACCTGTCATAAGAGTTTGCCTTAGAGCAGTCAGGTTTAATACTATACGTGTATGAAAAGGTCTAGCTTGCTTAGGTAAACCGGAAACATCTGTAGGACAGGTTTAGCTATCCATAGTTTGTGGTTCTTGTTTTTACAAAGTTGTTTCAATAAATAGCTTGCCGACATATTTTTGCTTGACTTACTGTGCAACTTACTTTCTACTCAAAGGATGTGTTTTAACATGGTTTTAATGCAGTTGATCTCCTCTCAGGAATGGTACGAGTATGATCTCCTTGATTATCCCTCCAAAGGATCAGATCTCCAGAGTGGCCAAGATGTTGGCTGATGAGTTTGGCACTGCATCCAATATTAAAAGCAGAGTCAACAGGCTCTCTGTGCTCGGAGCCATCACCTCTGTACAGCAGAGACTCAAACTTTACAATAAAGGTGTGTATGTGTGAAGTCAGTAGTGAAACCCTCTCTCTCTCTGTATGAAGTAATTTGGGGTGGTCCTGGCTTGGTTACGGGCATTTCTTATTTCAATCAATTGATCTCTGAGAGCTAACTTATTATTTTTTTACCCTGCAGTGCCTCCCAACGGCTTGGTTGTATACTGTGGCACCATTGTGACGGACGAGGGCAAAGAGAAAAAAGTCAATATTGACTTTGAGCCTTTTAAACCCATCAACACTTCTCTATATCTCTGTGACAACAAGTTCCACACAGAGGTAAGGTTGTTCAACACTCTGGGTTCATTACATTCCCACCTTACTATCTTTCCTATGGGCCTATTGGCTTATTGTGACTAACTGGGAAATAAGGAGTTTTGGATTGCACAAAATGGTATTTTCTGATCTAAAAAAATATCTGTGTTGCCTGTTTTGGTGAAACAAGTTGGTGTTGTGTGTGTGTGTAGCCTGAAGTTATGCATAGCTGACAGTCAATATTGACCACCTTCTATTTAGATGAGAAATGACATCTTACCTAATGTATTTTCTGTCTCTTAGGCTCTTACAGCCTTGCTGTCAGATGACAGCAAGTTTGGTTTTATTGTGATTGATGGAAGTGGCGCCCTCTTCGGAACCCTGCAGGGAAACACCAGGGAAGTGCTGCACAAGTTCACTGTGGACCTACCCAAGAAGCACGGTTAAAAACCCTACATTCACATGCAACATGCACTCATGAACAGAATTACAGCCAGCCTGTCCACACACAACCACGTATAACAAATGGTCCTCTTTCAGGCAGAGGAGGGCAGTCTGCCTTGCGTTTTGCTCGTTTGAGGATGGAGAAGAGACACAACTATGTCCGAAAGGTGGCGGAGACGGCAGTCACTCTTTTTGTTTCCAATGACAAGGTCAACGTAGCAGGCATGGTCTTGGCTGGTTCAGCTGACTTCAAGACGGAGCTCAGCCAGTCCGATATGTTTGACCCGGTCAGTATCTCCAGACCCACCATTCCAGGGTTTTCTGGTGCCATTGTCAGCATTGCCATTGTAGCATTATACGTCTGATATGTGATCTGTTTGTTGACTGATGAATTGCTGACTCATGTCCATGCAGAGGCTACAAGCAAAGATCCTGAAGCTGGTTGACATATCATATGGTGGGGAGAATGGGTTCAACCAGGCCATTGAGCTGTCCGCAGAAGTGCTTTCCAATGTTAAATTCATTCAAGAGAAGAAACTTATAGGTACTTGGATACAGCTGATTTGTTCATTTGTGTGAATGTCTACTCCAATATCTATCATGAGTGTCTCTCTGGCATGGACATGATCCATCCTGTTGTCATATTGATAATATAGAGGACCTCTTCTCCCAGGACGATACTTTGATGAGATCAGCCAGGATACAGGGAAGTACTGCTTTGGGGTGGAAGACACACTGAAAGCCCTGGAAATGGGTGCTGTTGAGATTCTGATTGTCTACGAGAACCTGGATACCATGAGATACATCCTGAGATGCCACGGAGCAGAGGGACTTGCTATGGTGGAGAAGGGTACAGGTATGTAAATGATGTGCGCCCTATACAAAATGCATTCAGTTGCGGGATTCTGGTCTTAACACGTCTCTCTATTTCTTGCCCTATCTGTCTGTTCTGTTCAACCTTTTCCACTGATCCAGATGAGAAAACATTGTATTTGACACCAGAGCAGGAGAAAGACAAGTCTCACTTCACAGACAAAGAGGTCAGTGAGAAGTTCTTTCCATAACCTACACAAGTGTATGAAGGAAGTTCTGTTGTAGTTCTAGAGGCTCTTTTTAAAATGTGATGTCATTTAGTCTATTAAATTTCACCTGTGTCTACTTCCTGTGTTTTGCATCCACCACTTTTATAAGGAGAATTCTCATAAAAGGATCTCACAGTTTTCCCTGATCTACTTTTTTGGGTGTGGGTGTATTTCTACAGACTGGGCAGGAGCATGAGCTGATCGAGAGCATGCCGTTACTTGAATGGTTCGCCAACAGCTATAAGAAATTTGGAGCCTGTCTGGAGATTGTCACTGACAAGAGTCAAGAAGGATCCCAGTTTGTCAAGGGCTTTGGTGGAATTGGTGGTAAGAGTTTGATTATACATTCATAACTAAAGGCTTTTACTATTATTCTGGGGTCATATGAATATATATAAACAAATATTTTCTCTGTAATGCACCTCTGCAGAGTTACCTAAGACTATGATTCTTCCTTTACTTCACCTCCACAGGGATCTTGCGGTACAGGGTGGATTTCCAGGCCATAGAGTACCAAGGAGAAGACGATGAGTTATTTGATTTGGATGACTACTAGGTAGTTGAGACTGACAAGAAATGAATCAATTGAAAGGCTTTCCCTGATTTGACCGAGATACTGGTGGAAGGAAAGCAAGTAGTCAGGAGGGAGACCCAGACCTTCAAATAAAAGACATGGATGTGATGCCGTATATCAACGTTTCCCTGACTTGAAGCAGTGACTCATCACCTGGCTGGATGGAGCTAGTCTTGGTTTGTTCCTCTCCACTCTACATTAATGACTGATTCAAAGTGACTGACAGCAAGGCCACACTCCTCCTGCCTGCTTGGCCTTCTCTAGGCCACACTGATAGGTTATACAAATCTATTTTTGTCATCACTCCCCACCTTCTTCCAACTCAATTTCCTTTTATTTTTTAACATTTTTACTGGTACCAGCTGCTGTTGTGTTTTGAGATTCTGATTATTTTGTTTTCCTTTTTTAAATCAAATTTATGTAGAGGGCAAGGAAATAATGATTAAATTGGAGCTGCTTTACTATCCCATACCCAGTCCCTGCCTCCCGTCTCATCCGATCTTTATTTCAGCACCTGCTTTATTTTGTCCCAGCTCCCCCCTGGTAATTTATTCACTGTCACATGTGCTGTACTCTTAGCCCGTACTGTTTTCTTGTATGTTATTTCATTTAGAGGACCCTTGCCCTTTATGACTCATACAGAGTTCCCAGAGCTGAGATTTAGGTTTGTACGTCTGCCTTTATATTGCCTTGTACACACACCACTATTAAGCATAATGAACCATGCCCTCAGTGCTGTGACCATTCATACTTTCACCCCCCCCCCTGTTCCACAGAGACATGTGTCCAATGTTTACTGTGATTGATTGGTCAGTTTGGCACTGCAATTCAGACAATGAGAGCCAGTGTGCTTGTTGCCAGGCAGTTTTGTATGTCTTGTCTTCCAGGCATGTTACTGGGTCGTGTTCAATACTGAACAACCAGTTGAAGAGTGTGATTATGATGGCCCAGGGGGCAGTTACCATACGGTGTGCAGTATGAGTTCTGTGATTTTTAGATGGTTACAGCCATGTTGATCAGGCCACCACCAAAGCTGTTGAAGAACGGTGTATAGTGTTTTTGGGGAAATGTGTCATTCAATACAAACCGGCGTGCAATGTTAAACGTTGAAGTGTTCTGAATGCACTCCTGGTATGAGCACTCTATAGGCAAGAAGATTGCCCACCAGGGATTTGGGGGGGGGGGTTGGTGTCACACTTTTTCCCCATCCATAGCAAACCGCTGATTGTAAACTAATTGCATTCTAAACTGTAGAGCTTGATTATTGGCATCACATGCTTTGTTAACATGTGTAGACTAACAGTGAAATGCTTACTTACTCGTCTTCCCAACAATGCAGATTTTTCTTTTAAAGACATAATAGAATAACATACACAATGATTCATGATGACTTGGCTATATACACACAGTAGTACTGAGTCTGCAGGGGTAATGAGAGAATTATGTACATGGAGGGATAAAGTGACTAAACAACAGGGTAGATAACCAACATATGTGATGAGTCCGACTTAGTGCCAATGCAGATAGTCTGGGTAGCTATTGCTTAACTATGTAATTAACTATTTAGCAGCCGTGGCTTGGGTGGGGTAGAAATTGTTCGGGGTCGTGTTGGTTCCAGTCAGGCGTTTCAGCTGGGGTTGGGGGAAATGTGACAATCAGGCCCCTGAGGACTGGAGTTGCCCATCCTGATCTACATCAATAGAAATCTGTATAGTTACATTTGAGTACAAAGGTACTGGATGTGAATGACTAATGGCTCTGACTGTCTAGTCTTTCCCCTACCATTATATATATACATAGGGGAGAAAAAGTATTTAATACACTGCTGATTTTGTAGGTTTTCCTACTTATCATAGGTACACTTCAACTGTGAGATGGAATCTAAAACAAATCTAGAAAATCACTTTATGATTTAAGTAATTAATTAGCATTTTATTGCATGACATCAGTATTTGATACATCAAAAGCAGAACTTCATATTTGGTACAGAAACCTTTGTTTGCAATTAGAGAATGTGTTTCCTTTAGTTCTTGACCAGGTTTGCACACACTGAAGTAGGGACATTGGCCCACTCCTCCATACAGACCTTCTCCAGACCCTTCAGGTTTTGAGGCTGTCACTGGGCAATATGGACTTTCAGCTCCCTCCAAAGATCTATTGGGTTCAGGTCTGGAGACTGGCTAGGCCACTCCAGGACCTTGAGATGCTTCTTACAGAGCCCCTCCTTAGTTGCCCTGGCTGTGTGTTTCGGGTCGTTGTCATGCTGGAAGACCCAGCCACGACCCATCTTCAATTCTCTTACTGAGGGAAGGAGGTTGTTGGCCAAGATCTTGCGATACATGGCCCCATCCATCCTCCCCTCAATACGGTGCAGTCGTCCTGTCCCCTTTGCAGAAAAGCATCCTCAAAGAATGATGTTTCCACCTCCATGCTTCACGGTTGGGATGGTGTTCTTGGTTGTACTCATCCTTCCTCCGAACACAGCGAGTGGGGTTTAGACCAAAAAGTGATATTTTTGTCTCATCAGACCACATGACCTTCCATTCCTCCTCTGGATCATCCGGATGGTCATTGGCAAACTTCAGACGGGCCTGAACACGCGCTGGCTTGAGCAGGGGGACCTTGCGTGCGCTGCAGGATTTTAATCCATAACGGCGTAGTGTGTTACTAATGGTTTTGAGACTGGTCCCAGTTCTCTACAGGCCATTTGACCAAGTCCTGCCGTGTGGTTCTGGGCTGATCCCTCACCTTCCTCATGATCGTTGATGCCCCACGAGGTGAGATCTTGCATGGAGCCTCAGACCGAGGGTGATTGACCGTCATCTTGAACTTCTTCCATTTTCTAATAATTGTGCCAACAGTTGTTGCCTTCACCAAGCTGCTTGCCTATTGTCCTGTAGCCCACCCCAGCCTTTTGCAGGTCTACAATTCTATCCCTGATGTCCTTACACAGCTATCTGGTCTAGGCCATTGTGGAGAGGTTGGAGTCTGATTTTAGTGTGTGGACAGGTGTCTTTTATACATGTAACGAGTTCAAACAGGTGCAGTTAATACAGGTAATGACTGGAGAACAGGAGGGCTTTTTTTAAGAAGCCCTAACAGGTCTGTGAGAGACGGAATTCTTACTTGTTGGTAGGTGATCAAATACTTATGTCATGCAATAAAATGGATATTAATTAATTAAAAATGATACAATGTGATTTTCTGGATTTGTTTAATTTTCAGTCTCACAGTTTTCAGTCTCACAGTGTACCTATGATAAAAAATGACAGACCTCTACATGCTTTGTAAGTAGGAAAACCTGCAAAATCGGCAGTGTATGCAATACATGTTCTCCCCACTGTAGGTAACTGCCAAAATATAGCAAATAAGTAAATGAGGGATACAAAGTATATTGAAAGCAGGTGGTTCCACACAGGTGTGGTTCCTAAGAATTATATGCTTATGGTCACGTATAAAAATGCTGGGCAAGCCCAGTTGCCGATTATTTGGGCTACCATGGCTATGCCCCCTATAGGAAGACAATGCTCCCATCCACAAGGTATGAGTGGGCACTAAATGGTTTGATGAGCATGAAAACAATGTAAATCATATGCCATAGCCGTCTCAGTCACCAGATCTCAACCCAATTGAACACTTATGGGAGATTCTGGAGCTGCGCCCGAGATGGTGTTTTTCACCACCATGTCCAACAAAACACAATGATTGCATTTCTCGTGTAATAATGGTGTCACATCCCTCCAATATACTTCCAGACCCATGTAGAATCTATGCCAATGCGCATTGAAGCTGTTCTGGCTCGTTGTGGTCCGGCAACCTATTAAGACGCTTTAAGTTAGTGTTCCCTTTATTTTGGCAGTTATCTGTAGGTTTGACACAGCCCTGCCTGGCTCTGTTTCTCCCTGCCCAAAAGGATTTAGTCACGGAAAACATTTTGGTCGGAGGCACTGGATGTTGGTTTGGGGGACTTTGGCTTGCAGTGTCTAAAAAAATATATTTTGTCAGCCTGAATGTGAGCTATGGGGGTGGGGACTATTGTCTGGATCTGGCACTTAAGAATGGGATGGTTCTATGTAGCCCCTTTTGGGGCACAGTGAGCTATTTTATCAAGTTATGAATATGATGTGTGATGACCTTTCAACATCAAAAGCCCATGTTATGACATTTTCTAGATTTGATCTATTCATCTGTCACCATTTTGTATGAGATGTATTAAATGACCTCATTGTTTGCAAATCAGGTGTCAAGACTTGGTTGGCCCAGTGGATTTCCTATTAGAAAGGTTAATAAAATTAAGATTATGGGATATATATATACACTGCTCAAAAAAATAAAGGGAACACTTAAACAACACAATGTAAATCCAAGTCAATCACAGTTCTGTGAAATCAAACTGTCCACTTAGGAAGCAACACTGATTGACAATACAGTTCACATGCTGTTGTGCAAATGGAATAGACAACAGGTGTAAATTATAGGCAATTAGCAAGACACCCCCAATAAAGGAGTGGTTCTGCAGGTGGTGACCACAGACCACTTCTCAGTTCCTATGCTTCCTGGCTGATGTTTTGGTCACTTTTGAATGCTGGCGGTGCTTTCACTCTAGTGGTAGCATGGGACGGAGTCTACAACCCACACAAGTGTCTCAGGTAGTGAAGCTCATCCAGGATGGCACATCAATGCGAGCTGTGGCAAGAAGGTTTGCTGTGTCTATCAGTGTAGTATCCAGAGCATGGAGGCTCTACCAGGAGACAGGCCAGTACATCAGGAGACGTGGAGGAGGCCGTAGGAGGGCAACAACCCAGCAGCAGGACCGCTACCTCCGCCTTTGTGCAAGGAGGAGCACTGCCAGAGCCCTGCAAAATGACCCCCAGCAGGCCACAAATGTGCATGTGACTGCTCAAACGGTCAGGAGAAACAGACTCCATAAGGGTGGTATGAGGGCCTGACGCCCACAGGTGGGGGTTGTGCTTACAGCCCAACACCGTGCAGGGTGTTTGGCATTTGCCAGAGAACACCAAGATTGGCAAATTTGCCACTGCTGCCCTGTGCTCTTCACAGATGAAAGCAGGTTCACACTGAGCACGTGACAAGAGTCTGGAGACGCCGTGGAGAACGTTCTGCTGCCTGAAACATCCTCCAGCATGACCGGTTTGGCGGTGGGTCCGTCATGGTGTGGGGTGGCATTTCTTTGGGGGGCCGCACAGTGTGACTTTGTTAGCACATTCAACTATGTAAAGAGAAAATATTTAATAAGAATATTTCATTCATTCAGATCTAGGATGTTATTTTAGTGTTCCCTTTATTTTTTGAGCAGTGTGTGTGTGTGTGTGTGTGTGTGACTGCAGGTGTGTGCTGTTTGATTCAGGGCTTATTTAGTATACACAAAGTAAATATTACCCTTTGCATTTTTTTCCAACAGGAATTTTAGTTTATTGAATGTCTTGGTACATCCAGTATTCTCTTCGCTGTTAAACGGGAAAGTTACGTGACATATTTATATCCAGCCCGTGCCAATATAACAGTAATTAGCTGTGGGATGCATCAAGGGAAGACCATTTATAATATATAACTTTCAATATAATTGTAATGTTCATTTTCCCAATTCTAGACACAGTGTAGATTTGCTAATCTTTACATCATGAACTGTTGTAATCAGTCTTTTGCAAGTGGAGGTGATTTGTAGATCAGATCATCTGAGCAGCACCTGGCGGAAGTCGACCCTCGAACAAGCACAACCTCTTTCCCTTAGCAGCAGAAAAGCGCCAACCACAGAATGACAATACCTTCTTTATAATTTCTCGACCAACCAAGGAAGTCTATGCTTCAGTGAACCCACCCCCGAAACCCCAGTCCAGTTGTGTTATGTGACGTCACACGATCTGCGGCCCATCGCCGACTCAGGGTTGGGTTTCCATTTTCGCAGCGAGCGAGTTTCGGGGAGCAACAATATGGAGCCGGAGATGGAGGACAAAACGTTGGAGCTGATGGTGAGTTTTGGATTGGATGATTACTTTCTGCCCCATAATATCGATGTCGGAGTGCGTAATATGGTATTAACACTCGAGTAGAACCGATCGAAACGATTTTGAACAAACGGGAGAGCCGAGATGACATACAAAATAGAATATGCCTAGCTAACATTAGCTAGTAGTACCATTCGCTACCTAGCGAGTAGAGGGAGGGCCCGATGTCTGATCTAACATTAACCCGTGGCTCATGTTTGTAATTATTCTAGGTAACACCATAATGATTTTGGAAATGATTGGGAAGTGAATGATTGTCATCCGAATGGTAGAGGTCGACAGGACGAGGAGTGAGTCTGCTAGTACGAGAAAGGGCCGGGAAGTGGCCCCGTCTTTAAATACTTACATGCTAACCAGTTAACTAGCAAAGGAACTAGCTAGGCGATTGGATCTCACTGCGTCGCCGCTGCGCCATTTGTACGACTCCAAGTTAGCCACAAGCTTTCCAGGTTAAACAAAGTTAGGTTTCCGATAAATGTGTACTGTTTCTTGAGCGCCAACCATTGGCTAACGATTTCTTGTTAGCCGACTAGGTACATAAACTACCCTGATTGTCAACCACGCACATAGATAAATATATGTATAGCTAACGTTAGCTAAAAGAGGCACTCCCCACTCTGTCCATTACTGAACACTAGAGTTTCTGTCATTGTGAATCAGTGGCGTTTCGAGATGCTTAGAGGAAGTGCTGACGTCAGCTTGCGTAATAAACAAGTAATTATGTTTGATATGTTCGAAGCAAACAGCTGGAGTTTTGTCTACATTTTCTGGGTAGGTAACGCAAGCTAACAAGTCAGTATGACAATCTCGTCAGGCAAAAAGGCCAGGTAGTCAGGTTAGCTATTCAGAAATGAACGTGATGTTAGATACAATTCTGATGGGTAACTATTATCGTGACGCTATTTTTGATTTAGCCATCCGTGGATAATGTCAGCCGATTATCTACTACAAAGGTGCATCTTGTTCCAGACGGTGTTCTCTGTTTTGTCACCTTAGCCAGTGACATATAGGCAAAGATTTGCTATCACATAATAGGTCACTGGCTGTCTTGCAAAGTAACGTTAGCATCCTAGTCCTATGCTTCTGTATTGGACAAAGCGTGCCAATCTAGGCTTGTGGCATATGGCACAATCACTTAATGTCGATACAGGCAGGAGTAATGTCAGCTAAATACAAATGGCTGCATGTGTTTAGGTTCAGTTGTAGATAATCTGTTGCCCCAAACAAACATACCCACATTCTCCTAGGAGGACACAAAGACGGATCACATTTAGACACAGCCGGGACTGTTTTAAATGGAATTATCATACCATCTGGTGTCGCCTCTCACAGCCAACCCTATAAGGTCTGATTTCTTTATCAGATTTCATGTCAATCTTCTGAATACATGTCAGATTGACATGGCTTTGCGGGTCTGAATAAGGGGCAGCTGTTGACAAGCCATGGATTCCTCCCTCCCTCTTCAAACCCAAGCCTCTGCTAATACCTAATGCATATCAATGTTGAACCCAGTCCCCCATGCTTAAACAATTAGCTTACTTTGACTGACTGTTTCTTCAGATGAGAAATGATGACAAGCCTGCTGGCATTGTAATTGGTCCCCCATGGTACATTGGATGTTGTACATTTTTGGCCAGAAGGTTTGGACTGGCTGTGTGTTCATGTTAATGAATAATGTCTCGTGATTTACCAATGGCCTCTCTCCCTCAGAACACCACTTTCATGGACTCCCAGACAGATGACCTCTCATCAAAGAAGATCATAGTGTTCAAGGTGAGGCAACAGACCCATGGGTCCACGGCCAGACAAGTCACCGATGCGTAATGATAGTATATTAGCCTTGTCCACCTCCAAAAAAACACATTTACAACCCGTTAGCGTATCTCCCCTTTATGTCTTCATAATTATCTTTAAGGTGTGCCTTGTGCCATCAATAGTGCCATCAATATTGACAATCTCGTTGTGGTTTCCAGTGGGCAGTGAAATGGTGTGTGTACTAATGCCAGACTATAGTGTCATCAAAAACCTTTCTCCGAGCACAACGTCATGGCAATTTGAAGAGGCAATCCACACACACCAAAGCCGGATTCATTATGTAAAGCCAGTTTCCCAGACATACAGTTGAGGTTGGAAGTTTACATACACTTAGGTTGGAGTCATTTTAAAACATTTTTCTACCACTCCACAAATTTCTTGTTATCAAACTATAGTTTTGGCAAGTCGGTTAGGACATCTGCTTTGCATGACACAAGTAATTTTTCCAACAATTGTTTACAGACAGATCATTTCACTTATAATTCACTGTAGCGCAATTCCAATGGGTCAAATGTTTACATACACGAAGTTGACTATTTCTTTAAACAGCTTGGAAAATTCCAGAAAATTATGTCATGGCCTGGTCTGATAGGTTAATTGACATTATTTGAGTCAATTGGAGGTGTACCTGTGGATGTATTTCAAGGCCTACCTTCAAACTCGGCGCCTCTGCTTGACATCATGGGAAAATCAAAAGAAATCAGCTAAGACAAGTCCAAGTCTGGTTCATCCTTGGGAGCAATTTCCAAACGCCTGAATGTTCCACGTTCATCTGTACAAACTATAGTACGCAAGTAATAACACTTTGGGACCACGCAGCCATCATACCGCTCAGGAAGGAAACGTGTTCTGTCTCCTAGAGGTGAACGTACTTTGGTGCTAAAAGTGCAAATCCCTCCCAGAACAACAGCAAAGGACCCTTTGAAGATGCTGGAGGAAACCGGTGTATAAGTATCTATATCCACAGTAAAATGAGTCCTATAACGACATAACCTGAAAGGCCGCTCCGCAAGGAAGAAGCCACCGCTCCAAAACCGCCATATAGCCAGACTACGGTTTGCAACTGCACATGGGGACAAAGATTTTACTTTTTGGAGAAATGTCCTCTGGTCTGATGAAACAAAACTTTTACTTTTTGCCATAGATGACCATTGTTATATTTAGAGAAAAAAGGGGGAGAATTGCAAGCCAAAGAACACCATCCCAACCGTGAAGCACGGGGGTGGCAGCATCATGTGTGGGGGTGCTTTGCTGCAGGGGGGACTGGTGCACTTCACAAAATAGATCGCATTGAGGCAGGAAAATTACGTGGATATATTGAAGCAACATCTCAAGACAACAGTCAGGAAGTTTAAGCTTGGTCGCAAATGGGTCTTCCAAATGGACAATGACCCCAAGCAGACTTCCAAAGTTGTGGCAAAATTGCTTAAGTACAGCAAAGTCAAGGTATTGAAGTGGCCATCACAAAGCCCTGACCTCAATCCCATTAGAAAATTTGTGGGTAGAACAGAAAAAGCTTGTGCGAGCAAGGAGGCCTACAAACCTGACTGTTACACCAGCTCTGTCAGGAGGAATGGGCCAAAATTCACCCAACTTATTGTGGGAAGCTTGCGGAAGGCTAACCAAAAGGTTTGACCCAAGTTAAACAATTTAAAGGCAATGCTACCAAATACTAATTGAGTGTATGTTAACTTCTGACACACTGGGAATGTGATGAAAGAATTCAAAGCTGAAATAAATAATTCTCTCTACTATTATTCTGACATTTTACGTTCTTAAAATAAAATAGTGATCCTAATTGACCTAAGACAGGGAATTTTTACTAGGATTAAAGATCAGGAGTTGTGAAACCTGAGTTTAAATGTATTTGGCTAAGGTGTATGTAAACTTCCGACTTCAACTGTATATTAATTCTAGTACTGGACTTAAAAAGAACACTCAATAGAGATTGTCTGGGAAACCGGCCCATAGAGTTCTGTACACTGACTAGCTTTATCAAGGCCCAAAGCCCGTCTCTCATTTGACAAGAGCTTCAGTTGACATGGATCTCAGAGTCCATACATTTTTACAGTACACACCACTGTGGACTGATGGTTTATAACCCTTCCATTTCTGTGTTCAGACTATCACCAATGGTCCGATGACGGGCTTAAGGAAGCGGCCATCGGAAGGGAACTATGAGAAGGAGAAGGACGTGTGCATCCAGCTGTTCGACCAGTGGTCTGAGGCTGACCAGGTGGAGTTTGTGGAACACCTGATTTCACGCATGTGCCACTATCAACACGGCCACATCAACTCCTACCTCAAACCCATGCTCCAAAGGGACTTTATCACTGCACTGCCAGGTATGGTTCACACTGCAGTTTGATATTACTTTAATAGCATGGCCTCGTCATGTGTTATATTAGGGGGGTGAATGCGAAAATGTTTAAACAAAATTGGGATCCTTAATGTTAAGAAATCACAAATGGAAAAATTGTTTTTTTAAATATTATTTTCAGACATTTTAAATCAGTGCAGCTGGCCAACCTGCTTTTTCTCTTTGCTAATGCTGTGATTGTGTGTTCAGGCTTCAGTCTGTTGCGTGTATAATATCCTTGTCTATTCGTTGATCATATGCCCTGCCAGCCAAGAAATGACAAAATGGAGCATGCCGTTGCGAGATGCAGCTTTTGAATGCCGATAGATGGGCCTAGTGCTCTGTTCTGACTCTGCCTGCCAAGTGGCCGTCCTGCCTGTACTGTGCCCCTCCCCTCTCTCTCCGTCCCTTGCTACCTCGCTATGAAAGATGCGTGTGTTTGATTAGTTGCCGTTCTTCCGAGAACAGTCTCGGTATAGCGGAAGATGTTTTCTTTTTACTAAACGCCTTGGTAAGTTACGGTATTTAACAAACCTTAAAGTGCTTTTTTTAGGAGTCAGTGGTCTGCGTGCAGGCAGGCTACGCGCAGGCAGCTCGAGGTTGTTTGATTGACAGTTATGGTCTCCTAGTGATGGATGTGAGTCCTGCTTCAGAAGCGTCATTCCTTTACAGAGAAAATCCCACTTCAGGGGCACTCAAACTATCTTTAGAGAAGGTTTCATGTCGGCATTTAAAAAGTCGTAGTGTACCCTTAGACAACCAAATATGTCATATCCGAGGCGCTTTCAACCATATGACCTTGGTCGATAAAACTTCATTGCCCGGCCATATGAAATAAGGCCATTACTCTGCATTTTGAATTGAAGTGGAATTTGGGCATTTTCTCTTCATTTTAACGGTAAACTGATACAAAAATGTCTGTTTTTAAACACAGAACTGTCCATTTGTCACATCTCTAAAATGAGTGCGCTTATACGGAATATACCACAACCAATAACTTCTACCTCGCCACCAGTAAATGCTCCAAAGGAAACTACTTTAGAGCTGTGTATATTGACTAGGAACCAAACTGAAGCTATTGAAACCGGTAGGGACCTACCTGAATTTGTCCAATAAACTCATTTACGTGGGCAAAACCTTTTCATTAGGCTAAACATTTTGCAATTGTTTGCTGCGGCATCTGACTAATGAACACACCCCAGGCTCAGTTCATCCACACATTCACAATTACATGAGTACTTCTACTCCTTGTGGTTCTAGCTCAGGGTCTGGACCACATAGCGGAGAACATCCTGTCCTTCCTGGACGCGCGCTCGCTGTGCTCGGCAGAGCTGGTGTGTAAGGAGTGGCAGAGGGTCATCTCGGAGGGCATGCTGTGGAAGAAACTCATAGAGCGTATGGTCCGTACAGACCCCCTCTGGAAAGGCCTGTCAGAGAGGCACCAGTGGTGAGTACAGACTGGGATCACCGGCCGGGCCACCCTGAATTGCAATGAGTTTCATTCAGATCACCAGTAGAATGGATCAATAACTGTTCTCAACAATCGACATAATAGAATGTATCCAAGCAACTTCACCTTAGGAAAAGACAATTGATGTTGTGGAGATGAATATATTTGGTCGTTTTAAAATAAATAAATAATTGTGAATGTGTTCTCTCTTCTAGGGAAAAGTACCTGTTCAAGAATCGAACGACAGAAGTCCCACCAAACTCCTACTACCGCTCCCTGTACCCCAAAATCATCCAGGACATAGAGGTGAGTGTTTCTGCTGCTCCCCTTGTCCCCTCCAACCTCCCTCTCTTCTCACTGATCTTTCCTGTGTTTCCCATTCACTAACCCCCCCCCCCCCGGCTCTCTTTAGACTATTGAGGCCAACTGGAGGTGTGGTCGGCACAATCTGCAGCGGATCCAGTGTCGCTCAGAGAACAGTAAGGGGGTTTACTGTCTGCAGTATGACGACGACAAGATCATCAGCGGCCTCAGAGACAACTCCATCAAGGTCGGCGTTCTTGTTTGATGTTGATTGAAGAGCGCGGGGGGGGGGGGTAATCTAATGTCTACTGGATATTTTGAATAAACGATTTCTAAATATGGAAATTGTATAACAAGAAAGCTTCTTGCAATGTGTCAATGCAACGCATAGTACATTTAGTTTGATAAATATGATTTTTGTGTGAATTTCTCCCTCTGTTTCTGTGCAGATCTGGGACAAGCAGTCTCTGGAGTGTCTGAAGATCTTGACTGGTCATACAGGCTCAGTGTTGTGTCTGCAGTATGATGAGAGGGTCATCGTCACCGGGTCCTCAGACTCCACCGTCAGGTCAGCAACTCCTCTCCCGCTCTGCCCTCTTACCCATGCTCCAGGAAGCTCCACAGCTTATTTAATTCGAGAGGCATGTGGTATGTTGTGTTTGACAGATGTTGATGATCCCTCTCTCGGTGTCTCAGGGTGTGGGATGTGAACACTGGGGAGGTGCTGAACACTCTGATCCACCACAACGAGGCGGTTCTCCACTTGCGGTTCTGTAACGGTCTGATGGTGACGTGCTCGAAGGACCGTTCCATCGCCGTGTGGGACATGGCCTCGCCCACAGACATCAGTCTGCGCCGCGTGCTGGTCGGCCATAGAGCAGCGGTCAACGTGGTGGACTTTGACGACAAGTACATCGTGTCAGCGTCCGGTGACCGTACCATCAAGGCAAGTTTTCCCCGATGACCTAAGTTCAACTCACGAGCATATTTTCTAGTACTTTTGCAGTGGCACAAGACTTACTCACTTAGATCCCACTAGGGCCAAAGAAGACTAAGGCCGCAGCACCCTCTGCCACTACAGTCTTTTTGCTGTAGCTTGGGTCCCGTCCCATGAGAGATCCAGCTCAGCCACCAGTCTGTCACCATGTTGTCTTTGGTCTGCCTTCCTTGTATTTTCCAGAGTAACTTTTTAGGGATCCTTTCTTGAGACATTCTTAGCATGTCCAACACACTGGATCCTGTGCATCGTGATCTTAAAAGTCTTAATTATAAAAAATAAAAGTGTTTCCTTATTTGCTGTAGAGATCTTCTGCCTGTGGATGTTGCCGATCTTGCAAAGACAACCATTTGGCATCAACTTGGTTCATGTCTGTCTGAATGATACTTCAGCACACTGAACCCCACAAAAGGAATGACTATACATTGCTTTAGCAGAATCTACTGAATGCTCAATCAGCTGAATGCTCAATCAGCGTTATTCACCCGGGCTTTGATTTCTTGGCTAGTGTGTGTGTGTGTGTGTGTATGTGTGTTTATCTTCCTGTGAGCTAGAATGATAAATGAGTGGCTTCAGTTCTCTCCCCCTGCTCTGCATGACCATGGTGGTTTTAATCAAAAGCTAGTTATCTTCCCCATCACTGCTTGTCATTGTTCATTCACAGTATATACTTGAAATGCAAAATACAAGCCAGCCACACCTATCAAGTGTCCCCTACCCAAACCTACCAAATCCTCTCATTCTGGTTGTGCAACGTGTCCAGTAGAGGGCAGCATAGAGCTTGAGTTAGCCCAGAGTGTGAGGCCTGCTGTGGGAAGCACTGACTGAACCCAGAGTCCAGAGCTGACGTCTTGTCTCTTCCTGGGGTTAAACTGTGGCCCTGCATGTCTGTCTCGTCTCAGCCCCAACCCCAGTCTCATCCCCAGCTCCCCAGTACCTCCCCGTATTCCAGACGGTGGATTTGTGGGCAGCCAGGATTCCAGGAACAAAGAGACCCTGGCTAGCCCACCCATCGCCCTGGGAGACGGGCCAAGGCATTCCGTACCGAGCCGTCTCCCGCACACTACGCCCCAGCTCTCTGAAAACATTCCCCAAGTAATAAGGGAGGGACGGCAGACTGCAATATCTGTGTTTGGGAGGGGGAGTGTTACTTGACACCCCTAAATGTGTATCACTGTTATACCTTTGTGTTTACATTCATGTTTTCATGCAGCTGCACAGTGTCACCCTCTGACACGTGTGTGTGTGTGAAGACAGAGGTACCGCTGGATTATAGCTCTGGCTGCAGACTGTTCTCAGCAGCTTCATTGTCCGGTCTAGTACAGAAGCATTCTAATGAAAGAAAACAGGAAGGAAGAGATTTCAAAAGTAACAACTGTTAGTGTTGACATGAAGGATTATTTAGGCTAAATGCCTCTTCTTTTTTTGTGTTGACCTCTGGGTGGTGTGTGTTTTTGTCTTGGCGCCCCTCCAGGTGTGGAGCACCAGCACGTGCGAGTTTGTACGTACGCTGAATGGCCATAAGAGAGGCATTGCCTGTCTGCAGTACAGAGACCGACTAGTGGTCAGTGGCTCCTCGGACAACACTATCCGGTGAGTGTGTGTTTGAGGGTGGAATATTCATCTGGGTGTTTCTTACTGGTCTATATTTATAGAATCTGTAACCGGGAGATGGAACGTGCTTTGTCATGATGTTACTAAACTAACGCGGATTCTCTCTCCTCAGGTTGTGGGATATTGAGTGCGGGGCATGTTTGCGGGTATTGGAAGGCCATGAGGAGTTGGTCCGTTGCATTCGCTTCGACAACAAAAGGATCGTTAGCGGAGCCTACGATGGGTAAGGGAGGGTTCATCTCACGGTGGCTGAGCTGATCTCTCACTACTAATGGAGATCTGACTGTTAATGGCTTTATTCCCTCACTCTAATCCTGCACTTGACCTCTGTTAATCCTTGTTATTCTGTCACTGCTGATCTCAGACTCCTGATTCCCCCCAATCCTGGCCTCGGCCTGTTAATCAGAGTGAATTTGTTAGGCTGCTAGTCAAACTTTTATAGGCCGGAGTATGAGGTCCTCCAGCGTATCCACTGACGAGACTTGAATACTGTTTCCATTATGATGTTAAGAGGGTGTGTGCGCCTGTGCTGTTCCTTTGTAGTAAAATCAAAGTATGGGACTTACAAGCTGCTCTGGACCCTCGTGCCCCTGCCAGCACCCTCTGTCTGCGCACACTGGTGGTGAGTTTAGCTTGGTTCTAGAGCATGATGGTGGAGATGATGGTTATTGTAAAGGATACTGATGAATTTGACGGTCTTTCAGGAGCACTCTGGGCGTGTATTCCGGCTACAGTTTGATGAATTCCAGATCATCAGCAGTTCCCATGACGACACTATCCTCATCTGGGACTTCCTGAACGTGTCGACCAATGGACAGACTGAGGGCAGGTCGCCCTCTCGCACGTATACATACATCTCCAGATAGCAGGTACACACGACTCTCACACACTGTCAGGAGTATGCGCCTGCATACACTCACCAGAACTTACACACAATAGGAATAAATACAACAAACTAAAGTGATATTTTTAATGAACAAGATGCTCTGATTCAAATTGTGTGGCTTTTCGGTAGTTAAGATAAGTAAGCAAGCACACGTCTATATTTTGCAGGCCAGATTCATACAAAAACAAATATTTGATTCATCAGCCCCCCACACACACACACTTTTCCTACAGGCAAATAAATGAAGTGACACCCGTACAGGATCAATAGTGGAAGTAGGATTGCGATGCAAGACTGTGCATATGGGTGGGCTTCAGTTGACCTGAAATTGCTGTTTACTTTCTGCATTGCCGACTCTATCTTTAAGCCTCCCACCCTTTTTCTTTTAACTCTACCAAAGGGTGGGGTATGCACTGCAGCTCATTTACAACTCCAACTTCATTCTTTGCTTGGAGGTGGGACTCCTGACCTAAATTGAACACATCTACAGGATTACTTGCTGAGTGTGTCTTTCTCTCTGCATGGCAGGCTCGGTGGAATGTGATGTGTGTGTGCGGGGACAGTCCTAATGGCCAAGTCAATGTGCCAGGGTCAGAGGTCACTTTCCACTCCATCCTTGCTGCATCATCTCTGTCCTCCTCCTGGTGTTCGTGTGGAGGGGTCGTCCCGCCCTCATCGGGCCTTCGGTGCTCAAACACATTGCCCCTTACACCCCCCCCCCCCCCCCAACCAAATCGCACACAAAGCGGAGTCTACTAGGTCACACTCTAAGGCCCAACTCTTCTTACTCTGGTCACCCAAGACCGAGTACAGACATGGACATGAAGGAATCTGAACTGAATGGCTGGAGGAACTGAGAAAGAGGATTGGAAACGGCCTGTTAAAGATGCCCTGGGGAGGAAAGGAAGGAAGGAAGGAGGCAGGGCCGGGGCTCAACTCAGCGGGGCTCTTCATCCAGACTGAGTGACAGATGCCTCAGGCCCGCCCCTTTGGGCACCAAGGACATATCTATCTTGTTATTTTCTCATTTTGTTTGGTAAAAAAAAAATTGTGGAAGAGCTGTTTTTTTTTGTTTTCCTCTCCCCTGAAGACAGTACTGCATGGATAAGTGATGGGACAAGTGTGCTAGTGACCTATTTAAGTTTTTCTATATATTTTTTATTTTTGACCCAATTAATTTAGTTTGTTTGTACTAAGAATTTTTCTTCTCTCCAAACCCCTCTCAAATTCACCCCCTCTCATCCTTAGTTCTCTACCCTGCGTTAGTCTTTCACTTACTCTCTCTCTGTCCTGCCCCCCCCCCCCCCCCTCTTGCTGCCTGTCTAGGTTCTGAATGACCCCTTACTGAGCTGAAATTAGTTGTAAACAGAATTGTCTTGTCTAAAATGGTGTTGTATATTGAAAAGATTTTTTTAAAGGGAAAAAAAACATGAATAAGAATAAAGTACTTGAATGTGAAGGAGTGTAAACCAGAGTGTGAGTAATGTACTTGTTCAGTATCATGCATCTATGCCATCGGTACTGTATGTACAGACTAAACCACCACTCATTTGAAGTGAACCTCCCATTGCTAGTCTATTAAATATAATCTTGATATAGAGAGGGAGGCCTGGTCTGAAAATGACCAGCAGGACGTGTTGTGTGTTTCACATTTTTTTGGTTTAATGAGTGTGGCTCTGGAAATTGGCAAGAAACTAGAGAATTTAGGATATATTATTAACTCCGAATTAGTGTGTGTAGTGTATCGAGGGGAGGATCAAAGTCCGTCTGCAGACGGAATGCTGGTACCCAGAAAGGGTGATCAGGAATGCAGTAATGCACTGGAACCCACATTCCTCCACACACACGTCCAGCCCATTCTCTGCCTCGCACATTCTCTGAAGAAAATGTTTCATGGTGTTGGGCAGTGAGAAACTACCTCCTGCCCCGCCCTCCTCCGTACTAGTGCCCACGTGTCTGAGCTGTGCAGGCTGCCTGCCTGGGAAAGACATCCCAGCTGCAGGAAATGACATGGTGGAGTGTGGCTGAGGCCTTGATCCAGTTATGAAAGGGCTGTACTCCTCACAACTAGATACATTCAGATATGTTCGTGTAGATATTCCCTGCATGTTATTTGGCTAATTTTCACATTCAGTTTTCAACATGTATTGGCAGCTGCATTCCATTGAGAAGGTCACTAAAGGCTCAGCTTGTTTTCCAAGGGATAAATCAGTGGACTGTGGTTTGGCACATGTTCTGTGCAGATGCTCCCATTTCCAGTGACCACTAGATGGCACTTGTACTTTTTTTTTAATGGAACTTCAATGACCAAGAGTATGGTGCCTGCAATGTCAAGGTTAGGTTATGAGTCATTTCCTGTATGGTCCACAAACACTGAGTATTTACATTTCTTTGAGAGAAACAATTGTGGATTAGCATATTGATAATGAGTATCACACAATATCGCAAACCGGTAACATTTTAGGACCATATGTTTGTATTCTGTTTGGCAATACCATTGGTCTAAAACGGCTATCATACCATCAAGTTAAATAAATAATTGTAATAACAATGGTAATAAAATGCATATAGTTTCAACAATTCTTAAATATTTCCATACGAGACAGACTGAAGATCGTGTACTATCTTATACTATGTTACAGCAGCTTTCTGTATTAGTGAAAAGGCAGGAACAGTAGCTCCTAAGTCGTATGAAGACAAAACATACAAATAATGCATTGAGAAACCTTGACTGTCCCTCTGTGTTGGGTACACGCTACAGTCGCCTTTGGTGGTTCGGGTGTTTGATACTGAACAGTTGACCAGTTGTCTTTGGGATGTTGAAAACACGGATATTCGCTATTGAACGCTATGGTTCAGTCGTCTTTTGTAGCTCAACTTTAGTGCCTCTGGAAACAAACACTGAGTATAGCTGTCTTCTGTGGCCTAACTAGAATGGTTGGCACTGTACATTGTAATTCAACAGTCTTAGAGACAACACTGTCTCTGGAATGGGGAGGAAAAGGGCAAGGACAACATCTTCCCTGATGTGGTCAGATTGTTTAGCTCCAAGTCTTTAGATGCACATATTGTACTATGCACCACTTACTTAGGTCTTTACCTGGGTTCAGCCCAGCAAACTCCTTACATTCAATTCACACGGGAGGACAGTTGTTGAGTCATTTGGGTATGTTGTGTGGCATTGACTATGTAGGTGCTGTAGTTGCTGTGGGTCGGGTCCCTCTCACTTTCTTGCTTCTCTTGCTGACCGTGGTGAAGCGGAAGGGCTGCAGGTCGGGCTGCTCCCCGGGGGGCAGGCGCTTCATGAAGTGAACGTCCTGCTGGTTGGGCAGTGTCTGAGGGCCTCTCCTGGGGCGCCCCCTCTTGGTGAAGCCCACGTACCAGCCCGTATAGCGTGCTGACATCAGAGCTGTATAGTGGTTCTCCAACACCATCTCAACGAAGACACAGTCTGCACTGCGATTACTAGCCTTCTGGAATACACACACATATATATGATCATTTCCAGTGTCTGACTTGGACTGAAATATGTGCCGGCACTCATTTTGGCTGCCAAAACTATATTTAGGTGCAGGGGTTCAACAATACTTTTGAGCTAATATTCTATAAAAGGAACAGGAGCTCAAGCAGTAGACATGTTGAGGGGCCGGTACTCCGCTCCAGCAAGCTCCTGCCCAAGTCAAGCACTGGTAGTGTCAATATGAGATGCAAAGTGAATAACTCCAGGTTGTTTAAATGTATACATTAAAAGGAACGTGCAGCAAGAGTCAGAATTAGAATGGTATTTGTCTCACCTTCCCCACCAGCTTGCCTCGATGGTTCATGCACAGGTAGAAGTTGGTCTCTTTACCACGGATTCTCACCTGACTTCCAAAAGTATCAGCCTCCACAACAAGCTGGGCTTGGAAAGAGACAGAGGCACACAAATACAGACTGTAAGAGCCCACATGACAAAATGCTATAGTATGGCATGAATACTGTAGTATTACTATATTTATGTACTGTAGTATTCACTGAAGTGTTTTTGTGGACTTTAATGTAGTATACACTGTAGTGTTTTTGTAGACATTACTGTAGTATTTACTGTAGTATGCACATTATAGTGTGTTTGTTGTGTTGTCTTTGACACAGAAGTGGGGGCTTTCTCCTTGAGGAAACTTGCTGGATAAATACTAAAATAGTCATACACTGTCGGTAAGACTGGAGTATGAATGGATAGTTCAAAGCTTCTGCTCTTTTCTATAACCTGTAGGGAACACAATATATGGTATATACTTGACATGTAGGTGTCTCACTTGTGAGTGGCACAAATTGGAATATGTGGGAGGGGAATGGGTGGAGTATATGCAAATAAAATACTGTAGTACTACTATTGTTAAAAAACTGCAGTATTTTTGCAGACACTAGTGTTTTTGTGGATATTACTGTAGTATTTACTACATTGTTTTTTGTGGATAATCCTGCAGTATTTACAATAGTATTCTACAGTATACTATACAATTCTATACTAAGCATTACTAAGTTCCACGAAATGGGTGTCTTTTGGATACATGCAAACTTTTAAGAAATTAAATATATTTTAGCCTACGGAAAAATACTTTTTCTACATCTCAGGCATTAAAATCCTATGAACTAAGAGCATTTTATCTGCACTTGAACCACAATGTCAACCCTGTTACAGACACTTATGTAACTGCCTAACTAATATTTATTAAACTCATCTTTGAGATAAATCTAATAATTTCTCATTGATCTAGTATCCCTTGTACAAATGAATTCACATATAATATCAACCTGATAAAGTTACCATTGGGCCTCTAACAGGGTTGACGATAACAGGTTTTAGGTGAAGATTGGCCATTACTCCCCATGTGGTGAAGAGCATGATGAAAGATAAATCAAATTCAAGTTTCCCTAACGTGAATTGAGTTTACAGGGTTGATGTGTTAAGCTCGACCATCTCAGTCAAAGATGATAAAACAATTATAAATAGACCAAAAAGAGAGAGAAGACTTCCTTCCTTTTCCACCATGCTGTTCAGAAGACCCAAATGATGTCACCTGCTGTGAATAATTTAACTTGGTGGAATGGTCCATTATTTTAAAGGGGTAAATTGTTTGCATAACAGGGTTGACCTTAACATGAGGGACAGATGTAAATGCGTCACTAATATTATGAATATAAATAATAATATTCAGAAATGACTTTGTCAAAGCAGAAAAATAACTAGGCATTTAGAATGATGGTGAAACGCGGATACATTTTCGGGATTAAGGGGGTTGAAATTGTCCTAGAAGTGACACAGGGTTGACGAAGGGACGTGTCAAAATACTGGATTTTGGCACTTTAGAAAGCCTTTATTCATATTAAAGATGTACTTTATTCTCTATTTGGTCTATATTAAACTACACTTCATTGAATATAACAGGCTTTTTCAAATTAAATATTGGTGCATAATTTCTACGTCCATGAAAAGGCACCCTTTTCGTGGAATGACCCACACATGATTGAGGGACACTTCAGTGTGTACTATAGTATTTTACATTATACTACAGAATTATATAGTAAGCACTACATAATCGAGGGCTACTACCGTATGTAGTATAGTATACTACAACATTATATGGTAAGTTCTATATGTGTTTGAGGGATATTACAGTGTGAAATATAGTATTCTACAGTATACTACGAAATTACATAGTAAGTACTACACATGATCGAGGGATACTACAGTGTGGAGTATAGGATTCTACAGTATACTACAGTTTACTACAGAAAGTACTGTAGTATTATATAGTAAACTGTAATATTTTGTCATGTGGGAAAGGGCATAGATATTGAGCACATAGGACGGGATGGGGGGATTGTTACATGCAATTAGTTCATAGATGTAGCCACAATACAGAGGTCAAACCAAATCAATAACATTAGTCTCCCTCTCACTACCCAAACCCCCCTCCATCCCCCTACAACAAAGCAACATAGCAGGGGAAATGGGAAATCGATGACCTTATTGATATCGGGACTGAGTCTACCACACAGAAACCGCTGCGCCATCTTTCTATTTCTCTCTGTGTGTCATAGGCTCGTCTGGCCGGTTGCTACTTCATGATTTTGAGGGCCATGTACTGTAGGTATGATAACATAGAGGAAATGATTGCTTGTTGATTCTGATTTGTATTGGAGTGGTCTGTATATTGTAGGAAGTAGTAGTACTATATCTTACCATATTTATCCCCATCGTCTCCCTTGGCACTGATTCTCCTCCCCATCACCTGCACGTGTTTGCCACTTGTCCTGCTGTACAGCTGGTACACTCTGTGCTGCCGGCGACTCATGGCGTCTCGACCCCGTGTCTGATTCTCCACGTATACGCTGAAATTAACATGGTCATGCGCTAAGACCTGTGCCACCACAAAACAGACAGGCATGTGGTTAGAATGAGAGACTTTATTCAGAATGGAATATTAGAAAACATAATGGATACAATTGTATACACACATTTACCTGCAGGGGGCTGCAGACCACCAGTAAAGCCTGGACAGATCTGAGAGAAGGGGAGAATGGATCTGCATTGAGATTACATGTGGTATTGTTGCATCCCAAAATAATACAAAAGCAGTCTGTCTGCCACACTCCTGCCTCTTTTCTGTCTCCACCACCAATTTTAAACCCGTCTCTATGCCTCCAAAAAAGGTCATTTCTAGATAAAACCATCACAGCAACAGACAGTGGCCATGCTGTCTCTCTCTAGGGACAGCTGCTGAGCTCAGCTCATATCTATGATGAGCTAATAGGATATCAATATTCACTAATCCGTCCAGCCATCTATCTAAGCACTTCAATCTCTTATCGCTCCCTGTATAAATACAGCACACACAGCACATGCATAGATACATAGATTACAGCACACAAATAAAGCTGACCTCCATCTTAAATAAAGAGGGGGAAGAGCAGGAGAAACATTAGCAGACACGTTAGCAGTAGAGAGTGTTCTTTCATATCTTCCTGTACCCCCTGGCCTTGTGCTCATTAGGGGACCCCATACCCCCTGTGCTGTCCAGATGTAGGGATGCCTGGAACGCAGCCTACAGCTGGCCCAAAGCACACACAGATGTCTGGGCTCCAATGCTACTTTTGTTCTACTTCTGTGTTACCTCAGATGAAACCTCTGTAAAAATCTGACCAAGTGGAGAGTAATTTTGAGAGATACAAGGGGGTGACAGGGACACTTTAAAGGTAAATTTGTCATTGTAAATGTAAGATTCGTTAACGAGTCTGGCAGAATTGTTTTAGGTTTGGTTAAAGTGGATTGATGCCCTAATTTGGGGAAGAGCTAATTGCTGATAATCCCCTTCACGAATCACATGATCCTGTTGAACACAGACACTCATCAAAGACACCAATAAGGCACAGTCGTACTGTACATCCACTCATTCATTCATAACCCGTTAGCAGACCTTCTGCCAGTGACAAATGTCTGGTCTTTCAGTCTGGGGAGAATGAAAAGAGGTGTCTGGGTCATGGGACATGGTTGAGTGGCCAGAGGAGCAATATGCTACCATGTGGAACAGCCTCAGAGGAATTGTACTGATAACAAAATAAAAGATTCCACCACCACTTGGTATTGGAAAAACAGATGGCGTTTCTATTTCAGTTAGCTGTTCAGAAAATAGTTTTTCATTATTACAATGGGTAAAGGAGAACATGCACCCTATATGATGGTGTACGAAACACCACACCTGCTGTGCTGGACTGATGGTCAGAGCATGCATGAAGAGAAACATGTGCGCTGACACACACACACAATACCTCCATTCATTTCTCTCCAGAAAACCGTAGGTTGCGCATCAAGGGTTACTGCACATTTAACTTACAACATGACTAGTGTAGAGAGGAGGGAACTCATCTCTCGTCCCGCGCAGCTACCCGGCCAGCAAAAGTCAGGCACCGTTACCGAGGATCTCTAGCTGGTGCTGTCTGTAATCCGTTCGTTTGAGAAGGGTTTGGGGGACTGCAACAACTCCTGCGGTAATTCCTGCGGGCATCAGCAGAGCATGCCGAGCACATCGGTTAGAATGCTGGCGGAGGGGAATGGGTTTGCTCTGCAAAAATGGTATCATGTAGCCAAAACTTGAGCGAATGCGCGCTGGGTATGTCCAGTTTGTTCAATTCTCTGAAATCATGACAGGTGTTTGGCGAAATAGGATTTTTCGCAGGTTTGCCTCCTTTAAAAAAAACTTAGTATGTTTCTACAGCTATGCCTACAATGCTTCTATGAGAAAATTGTAAAATAGGCTTATTTTACACGCAGAACTCAGTTGCACTTGTATTGCCATTGTCCATTAGTTCCCATTGTCTTATTTTCTTTCTTCTGTATATCACTTTTCTTTGTCCGACAATCTATGTTAATTTGTCACGTATAGTCGTTCAGAAAAACAGCAATTCCTAGTATCACGGAAAGTCTATTCGGGGAGTGAGAGCGGGGCATGAGAGGAGTAGTGGCGGGGAAGGGGAGGCGGCACACGGCCGGTGTAATCCCAGTGATGATATAGGTGTGTCCCGCGGGAGACGAGACCACTTGGCAGGACAGAGGCGAAGGCGGAGTAGAAAGGGGAACAGATTACAGAAAACGTCAGTCATAGCAATACCTAGTAAATCGAGCAATGGCAATGCGACTTTCAGAGAACCCAGTGAGTTAGCAGACACCGAGGAAAATTAAAAGTGGTTCAGACATCTAGACTGGTCACATAGACTAGACATAACATAGTGAACATAAATCTGGGACACTGGGAATAGTATAATATGTTATATTTGGTATGGTTATATAAGTAAACACAAACCTGGGACGCTCAAATTAGTATGATATGTTACGTTTAGTATTGTATGTATTAATTTTAAAGATTCAAATTACAATTCATATGATATGTTACAAATTAGTCTACAATTCGTATGATATATTCTGATTTGCAATTCGTTCATGTTACGAATTTGCAATGCATATTATTTGTTACGAATCCCAATTTGTTGTTACTAATGTTAGTAGGCTAGGGGTTAGGATTTAGGTTAAATGGTTAAGGTCAGGATTAGGTTAAAGTGTTAAGGTTAGGGGAAGGCTTAGCTAACATGCCAAGTAGTTCCAAAATAGCTATAAAAAATGTAGTAAGTAGTTACAAAGTTGTTAATTAGCTAAAATGCTAAAGTTTTCTGTGATGAGATTTGAACATGCAACCTTTGGGTTACTAGACATTCGCATTATATATCCACCCAATCCACTGATCATCCTGGATTTTCGTTTACTATATTACGTCTAGTCTGTGTGTCAAGTGAGTAGGCTACCATTGCATTTGCACTACACAAACATGATGGGTACATTGGAGGACTGCTCATGGTTTGAGAGGGGGACAGGTGGTGAGGGTAGGCAACAACATCTCCTCCCCGCTGATCCTCAACACAGGGGCCCCACAAGGGTGCGTTCTGAGCCCTCTCCTGTACTCCCTGTTCACCCACGACTGCGTGGCCACGCACGCCTCCAACTCAATCATCAAGTTTGCGGACGACACAACAGTGGTAGGCTTGATTACCAACAACGACGAGACGGCCTACAGGGAGGAGGTGAGGGCCCTTGGAGTGTGGTGTCAGGAAAATAACCTCACACTCAACGTCAACAAAACTAAGGAGATGATTGTGGACTTCAGGAAACAGCAGAGGGAACACCCCCCTATCCACATCGATGGAACAGTAGTGGAGAGGGTAGCTAGTTTTAAGTTCCTCGGCATACACATCACAGACAAACTGAATTGGTCCACTCACACTGACAGCGTCGTGAAGAAGGCGCAGCAGCGCCTATTCAACCTCAGGAGGCTGAAGAAATTCGGCTTGTCACCAAAAGCACTCACAAACTTCTACAGATGCACAATCGAGAGCATCCTGGCGGGCTGTATCACCGCCTGGTACGGCAACTGCTCCGCCCTCAACCGTAAGGCTCTCCAGAGGGTAGTGAGGACTGCACAACGCATCACCGGGGCAAACTACCTGCCCTCCAGGACACCTACACCACCCGTTGTTACAGGAAGGCCATAAAGATCATCAAGGACATCAACCACCCGAACCACTGCCTGTTCACCCCGCTATCATCCAGAAGGCGAGGTCAGTACAGGTGCATCAAAGCTGGGACCGAGAGACTGAAAAACAGCTTCTATCTCAAGGCCATCAGACTGTTAAATAGCCACCACTAACATTGAGTGGCTGCTGCCAACACACTGTCATTGACACTGACCCAACTCCAGCCATTTTAATAATGGGAATTGATGGGAAATGATGTAAATATATCACTAGCCACTTTAAACAATGCTACCTTATATAATGTTACTTACCCTACATTATTCATCTCATATGCATATGTATATACTGTACTCTACAACATCGACTGCATCCTTATGTAACACATGTATCACTAGCCACTTTAACTATGCCACTTTGTTTACTTTGTCTACACACTCATCTCATATGTATATACTGTACTCGATACCATCTACTGTATGCTGCTCTGTACCATCACTCATTCATATATCCTTATGTACATGTTCCTTATCCCCTTACACTGTGTATAAGACAGTAGTTTTGGAATTGTTAGTTAGATTACTTGTTGGTTATCACTGCATTGTCGGAACTAGAAGCACAAGCATTTCGCTACACTCGCATTAACATCTGCTAACCATGTGTATGTGACAAATAACATTTGATTTGATTTGATTTGATGAAGGACACAGTAGTAGCCTATAGTCCTGCCATGTTATTTAGTTTTAAATTCTGTTAAGGTTATGAAATACATAATGGAAAAGGAAAGGGAATGAGAAAGTTGGAAATGAGGGGGAGGGTGGGTGTGCGTAAGGTATGTAAGCAAAGAGTAGAATCCAAAAAGAACATTTCTTAGGGGTTTAACAACACCAGGAGATCCTCACTCCCCTCCACCACAGAACCGCAGACATACGGTCAGCCAACCATACTAACGCCTACTACCCCCCTCTCCCTTCCTCTCTCTCTCTCCCTCTCTCTCACTCTCCCCCCTCTCTCTCTCTCTCTCACATACACAGAGATATCCACTGTTTTCTTTTCTCACTTTAAGGATGATGAACTACCTTAGCTGGCACCTGAGGTAGAGGTCAAATCAGGGTCAGTAGAGTTGATGTTACACATTTCATTCTTTCCAGTGCGTTTGAGTGTGAATTGAGTGAGTGCGTCATGCACTGCCAGATCCAGAATGTTCAAAGTGGTCCCATTAGTGTAATTACACAGACTAAAATAGCCTATGCCTACTGCATATTGTCTGTAGGTGTCATTTCAATTATCCTTGTAATACCCAGTGCCATGGTCTCATTTGGCACGAATTGTAGGATTATTGGGTCCATGGGAGAAACCATCTTGTTCTGCTACAATAGTGCAGCCTATGCAGAGTACTTTAGGTAAGCGGTACCTCACATTCAAGTTGTCAGACATGAGCATTTGCCCCATAGGGCTAGGCTACCTACCGTTGAGGCATATAGTCTGGCCTTGAAATAACTAGGCTACAATATGGCATCCAATTACTGTTAATTGGGGGTGGCCTAGCTGTCAAATAACATTTACTTTGTTGAGATGTTACGCCTCAGGCATTTGTTTGCTAGTTAGTTTGGATGCAGTAGAGATGATTCATGTGGATCAGATGTTCTTCTGACAACCGCAGATGAAACACATAGTTTTAATACGAACAGGGCTTGGTGGCACTGAGCCTACTAGACAACACTAGCCTCCATCACCACTACCCTTCATCACCATTAGCCTCCATCTCCACGAGCCTCCGTCACCACCAGTCACCATCACCACTAACCACCACTAGCCTCCATCACCACTAGCCACAACTAGCCTCCATCACCATAAGGCACAACTAGCCACCATCACTACTAGCCACCATCACCACTAGCCTCCATCACCACTAGCCTTCATCACCACTAGCTTCCATCACCACTAGCCTCCATCACCACTAGCCTCCATCACCACTAGCCTCCAACACCACTTGCCTTCATCACCACTAGCCTCCTTCACCACTAGCCTTCATCACCACTAGCCACCACCACCACTAGTCTTCATCTCCACTAGCCTCCATCACCACTAGCCTCCATCAACCACTAGCTTCCATCACCACTATCCTCCATCAACCACTAGCCTCCATCACCACTAGCCTCCATCACAGCTAGCCACCACCAGCCTTCATCAGCACTAGCCACCACTAGCCTTCATCACCACTAGCCTCCATCACCACTAGCCACCACTATCCTCCATTACCAGGAGCCTCCATCACCACTAGCTTTCATCACCACTAGCCTCAATCACCACTAGCCACCACAACTAGGCTTCATCAGCACTAGCCTTCATCACCACTAGCCACCACTGGCCCTCATCACCACTAGCCTTCATCACCACTAGCCACCACTAGCCTCAATCACCACAAGCCACCACCACAAGGCTTCATCACCACTAGCCACCAATATGCTTTATCACCACTATTCTCCATCTCCACTAGCGTCCATCACTACTAGGCTTCATCACAACTAACCTCTACCACCACTAGCCTCCATCACTACTAAGCTTCATCACCACTAGCCTCCATCACCACTAGCCTCCACCACCACTAGCCAACACCACTATCCTTCATCACCACTAGCCTCCATCACCAAATAGCCTTTATCACCACTAGCCTCAACCACCACTAGCCTCCATCACAACTAGCCACCATTACCACAAGCCACCACCACCATTAGCCTTAATCACCACTCACCTCCATCACCACAAGCTAAAATCACCACTAGCCACACCTTGACTTCATCACCACTAGCCACCCCTAGCCTCCATCACCACAAGCATCCATCACCACTAGCTTTCAGCACCATTAGCCTTCATCACCACTAGACTCCATCACCACTAGCTTTCAGCACCATTAGCCTTCATCACCACTAGCCTCCATCAACACTTGCCTCCACCACCACAGGCCTTCATCACCACTAGCCTCCATCACCACTAGCTTTCATCACTACTACCTTTCATCATCATTAGCCTTTATCACCACTAGCCTCCATCACCACTAGCCTCCATCACCACAAGCCATCATCACCACTAGCCACCACCACCACTAGCCTTCATCACCACGAGCCTCCATCACCACGAGCCTCCACCACCACTAGCCTCCATCACCACTAGCCTCCATCACCACAAGCCTTCATCACCACTCGCCACCACCACCACTAGCCTTCATCACCACTAGCCTTCATCACCACTAGCCTCCACCACCACTAGTCTCCATTACCACTAGCCTCCATCACCACAAGAATCCACCACAACTAGCCACCACTGGCCTTCATCACCACTGGCCTCCGCCACCATTATACTTTATCACCACTAGCCACCACTAGTCTTCATCACCACTAGCCACCACTGGGCTTCATCACCACTAGCCTTCATCACCACTAGCCTTCATCACCACTAGCCACCACTAGCCTTTATCACCACTAGCCTCCATCACTACTAAGCTTCATCACCACTAGCCTCCACCACCACTAGCCAACACCACTATCCTTCATCACCACTAGCCTCCATCACCAAATAGCCTTTATCACCACTAGCCTCCATCACCACAAGAATCCACCACAACTAGCCACCACTGGCCTTCATCACCACTGGCCTCCGCCACCATTATACTTTATCACCACTAGTCTTCATCACAACTAGCCTCCATCACCACCAGCTTTCATCACCACTAGCCTCCATCACCACTAGCCTCCATCACCACTAGCCTCCATAACCACTACCCTCCATCACCACTAGCTTCCCATCACCACTAGCCTCTACCACCACTAATCTCCATCACCACTAGCCACCACCACCACTAGCATTCATCACCACTTGCCTCCATCACCACTAGCCTCCACCACCACTAGCCTCCACCACCACTAGCCACCACCACCACTAGCCTCCATCACCACTAGCCTCCGTCACCACTAGCCTTCATCACCACAAACCTTCATCATCATGAGCCACCACCACCACTTACATTCATCACCACTAACCTCCATCACCACTAGCCTCCATAACCACTAGCCTCCATTACCACAAGCCTCCATCACCACTAGCCTCCATCACCACTAGCCACCACCACCACTAGCCTCCACCACCACTAGCCACCACCACCACTAGCCTCCATCACCACTAGCCTCCATCACCACTAGCCTTCATCACCACAAACCTTCATCATCACGAGCCACCACCACCACTTGCATTCATCACCACTAGCCTCCATCACCACTAGCCTCCATTACCACTAGCCACCATCACCATGAGCCTCCATCACCACTAGCCACCACTAGCCTTGATCACCACTAGCCACCACTAGCCTTCATCACCACTAGCCACCCCTAGCCTCCATCACCACTAGCCTTCATCACCACTAGCCTACGCCACCACTAGCCTCCATCACCACTATCCTCCATTACCAGGAGCCTCCATCACCACTAGTTTTCATCACCACTAGCTTTCATCACCACTAGCTTTCATCACCACTAGCCTCAATCACCACTACCCTCCATCACCACTAGCTTCCCATCACCACTAGCCTCTACCACCACTAATCTCCATCACCACTAGCCACCACCACCACTAGCATTCATCACCACTTGCCTCCATCACCACTAGCCTCCACCACCACTAGCCTCCACCACCACTAGCCACCACCACCACTAGCCTCCATCACCACTAGCCTCCGTCACCACTAGCCTTCATCACCACAAACCTTCATCATCATGAGCCACCACCACCACTTACATTCATCACCACTAACCTCCATCACCACTAGCCTCCATAACCACTAGCCTCCATTACCACAAGCCTCCATCACCACTAGCCTCCATCACCACTAGCCACCACCACCACTAGCCTCCACCACCACTAGCCACCACCACCACTAGCCTCCATCACCACTAGCCTCCGTCACCACTAGCCTTCATCACCACAAACCTTCATCATCACGAGCCACCACCACCACTTGCATTCATCACCACTAGCCTCCATCACCACTAGCCTCCATTACCACTAGCCACCATCACCATGAGCCTCCATCACCACTATCCTCCATCAACCACTAGCCTCCATCACAGCTAGCCACCACCAGCCTTCATCAGCACTAGCCACCACTAACTTTCATCACAACTAGCCACCACTAGCCTTCATCACCACTAGCCTTCATCACCACTAGCCTCCATCACCACTAGCCACCACTAGCCTTCATCACCACTAGCCTCCATCACCACTAGCCATCACTATCCTTCATCACCACGAGCCTCCATCACCACTAGCCACCACTAGCCTTGATCACCACTAGCCACCACTAGCCTTCATCACCACTAGCCACCCCTAGCCTCCATCACCACTAGCCTTCATCACCACTAGCCTACGCCACCACTAGCCTCCATCACCACTATCCTCCATTACCAGGAGCCTCCATCACCACTAGCTTTCATCACCACTAGCTTTCATCACCACTAGCTTTCATCACCACTAGCCTCAATCACCACTAGCCTCCATCACCACTAGCCACCACCACCACTAGTCTTCATCACCACTAGCCTCCAACACCACTAGCCACCACCACCACAAGCCTTCATCACCACTAGCCTCCAACACCACTAGCCACCACAACTAGGCTTCATCAGCACTAGCCTTCATCACCACTAGCCACCACAACTAGGCTTCATCAGCACTAGTCTTCATCACCACTTGGCACCACCACCACTAGCCTCCACCACCACTAGCCACCACCACCACTAGCCTCCATCACCACTAGCCTCCGTCACCACTAGCCTTCATCACCACAAACCTTCATCATCACGAGCCACCACCACCACTTGCATTCATCACCACTAGCCTCCATCACCACTGGCCTTCAACACCATTCGCCGTCATCACCACTAACCTCCATCACCACTAGCCTCCATTACCACTAGCTACCATCACCATGAGCCTCCATCACCATTATCCTCCATCAACCACTAGCCTCCATCACCACTAGCCTCCATCACAGCTAGCCACCACCAGCCTTCATCAGCACTAGCCAGCACTAACTTTCATCACAACTAGCCACCACTAGCCTTCATCACCACTAGCCTCCATCACCACTAGCCACCACTAGCCTTCATCACCACTAGCCTCCATCACCACTAGCCATCACTATCCTTCATCACCACGAGCCTCCATCACCACTAGCCTTGATCACCACTAGCCACCACTAGCCTTCATCACCACTAGCCACCCCTAGCCTCCATCACCACTATCCTCCATTACCAGGAGCCTCCATCACCACTAGCTTTCATCACCACTAGCTTTCATCACCACTAGCCTCAATCACCACTAGCCTCCATTACCACTAGCCACCACCACCACCACTAGTCTTCATCACCACTAGCCTCCATCACCACTAGCCACCACAACTAGGCTTCATCACCACTAGCCACCACTGGGCTTCATCACCACTAGCCTTCATCACCACTAGCCTTCATCACCACTAGCCACCACTAGCCTTTATCACCACTAGCCTCCATCACTACTAAGCTTCATCACCACTAGCCTCCATCACCCCTAGCCTCCACCACCACTAGCCAACACCACTATCCTTCATCACCACTAGCCTCCATCACCAAATAGCCTTTATCACCACTAGCCTCAACCACCACTATCCTTCATCAACACAAGCCACCACCACCATTAGCCTTAATCACCACTCACCTCCATCACCACAAGCTAAAATCACCACTAGCCACACCTTGTCTTCATCACCACTAGCCACCACTAGCCTTGATCACCTCGAGCCACCATTCGCCTCCATCACCACAAGCCTCCATCACCACTAGCCTTCAACACCATTCGCCGTCATCACCACTAACCTCCATCACCACTAACCTCCATCACCACTAGCCTCCATTACCACTAGCCTCCATCACCACTAGCCACCACCACCACTAGTCTTCATATCCACTAGCCTCCATCACCACGAGCCTCCATCACCACTATCCTCCATCAACCACTATCCTCCATCAACCACTAGCCTCCATCACCACTAGCCTCCATCACAGCTAGCCCCCACCAGCCTTCATCAGCACTAGCCACCACTAACTTTCATCACAACTAGCCACCACTAGCCTTCATCACCACTAGCCTCCATCACCACTAGCCACCACTAGCCTTCATCACCACTAGCCTCCATCATGATAGCCATCACTATCCTTCATCACCACTAGCCTCCATCACCACTAGCCACCACTAGTCTTGATCCACCACTAGCTTCATCACCACTAGCTTTCATCACCACTAGCCTCAATCACCACTAGCCTCACCACTAGCCTCCATCACACTTCATCACCACTAGCCTCCATCACCACTAGCCTCCATCACCACTAGCTTTCATCACCACTAGCTTTCATCACCACTAGCCTCAATCACCACTAGCCTCCATTACCACTAGCCACCACCACCACCACTAGTCTTCATCACCACTAGCCTCCATCACCACTAGCCACCACAACTAGGCTTCATCACCACTAGCCACCACTGGGCTTCATCACCATCTTCATCACCACTAGCCACCACTAGCCTTTATCACCACTAGCCTCCATCACTACTAAGCTTCATCCAGCCTCCACCACCACCACTAGCCAACACCACTATCCTTCATCACCACTAGCCTCCATCACCAAATAGCCTTTATCACCACTAGCCTCAACCACCACTATCCTTCATCAACACAAGCCACCACCACCATTAGCCTTAATCACCACTCACCTCCATCACAAGCTAAAATCACCACTAGCCACACCTTGTCTTCATCACCACTAGCCACCACTAGCCATCACCTCGAGCCACCATTCGCCTCCATCACCACAAGCCTCCATCACCACTAGCCTTCAACACCATTCGCCGTCATCACCACTAACCTCCATCACCACTAACCTCCATCACCACTAGCCATTTAGCCTCCATCACCACTAGCCACCACCACCACTAGTCTTCATATCCACATCCATCCATGAGCCTCCATCACCACTATCCTCCATCACCACTATCCTCCATCAACCACTAGCCTCCATCACCACTAGCCTCCATCACAGCTAGCCCCCACCAGCCTTCATCAGCACTAGCCACCACTAACTTTCATCACAACTAGCCACCACTAGCCTTCATCACCACTAGCCTCCATCACCACTAGCCACCACTAGCCTTCATCACCACTAGCCTCCATCATGACTAGCCATCACTATCCTTCATCACCACGAGCCTCCATCACCACTAGCCACCACTAGTCTTGATCACCACTAGCCACCACTAGCTTTCATCACCACTAGCTTTCATCACCACTAGCCTCAATCACCACTAGCCTCTATCACCACTAGCCTCCATCACTACTAAGCTTCATCACCACTAGCCTCCATCACCACTAGCCTCCACCACCACTAGCCAACACCACTATCTTTCATCACCACTAGCCTCCATCACCAAATAGCCTTTATCACCACTAGCCTTAATCACCACTCACCTCCATCACCACAAGCTAAAATCACCACTAGCCACACCTTGCCTTCATCACCACTAGCCACCACTAGCCTTGATCACCTCGAGCCACCATTAGCCTCCATCACCACAAGCCTCCATCACCACTAGCTTTCAGCACCATTAGCCTTCATCACCACTAGCCTCCATCACCACTAGCTTTCAGCACCATTAGCCTTCATCACCACTAGCCTCCATCACCACTTGCCTCCACCACCACAGGCCTTCATCACCACTAGCCTCCATCACCACTAGCTTTCATCACTACTACCTTTCATCACCATTAGCCTTTATCACCATTAGCCTTTATCACCACTAGCCTCCACCACCACTAGCCACCACCACCACTAGCCACCACCACCATTAGCCTTCATCACCACGAGCCTCCATCACCACAAGCCTCCACCACCACGAGCCTCCATCACCACTAGCCTCCATCACCACAAGCCTTCATCTTGCCATCACCACCAGCCTTCATCACCACTAGCCTTCATCACCACTAGCCTCCACCACCACTAGTCACCATTACCACTAGCCTCTACCACCACTAATCTCCATCACCACTAGCCACCACCACCACTAGCCTCCACCACCACAAACCTTCATCATCACGAGCCACCACCACCACTTGCATTCATTACCACTAGCCTCCATCACCACTAGCCTTCAACACCATTCGCCGTCATCACCACTAACCTCCATCACCACAAGCCTCCATTACCACTAGCCTTCATCACCACTAGCCACTAACACCACTAGTCTTCATCTCCACTAGCCTCCATCACCACGAGCCTCCATCACCACTATCCTCCATCAACCACTAGCCTCCATCACAGCTAGCCACCACCAGCCTTCATCAGCACTAGCCACCACTAACTTTCATCACAACTAGCCACCACTAGCCTTCATCACCACTAGCCTCCATCTCCACTAGCCACCACTAGCCTTGATCACCACTAGCCTTCATCACCACTAGCCTCCATCTCCACTAGCCACCACTAGCCTTGATCACCACTAGCCTTCATCACCACTAGCCACCCTAGCCTCCATCACCACTAGCCTTCATCACCACTAGCCTACGCCACCACTAGCCTCCATCACCACTATCCTCCATTACCAGGAGCCTCCATCACCACCAGCCTCCATCACCACTAGCCACCACAACTAGGCTTCATCAGCACTAGCCTTCATCACCACTAGCCACCACTGGCCTTCATCACCACTAGCCTTCATCACCACTAGCCTTCATCACCACTAGCCACCACTAGCTTGATCATCGAGCCACCACCACTAGCCTCTATCACCACTAGCCTCCATCATCACTAGCCTCCATCATCACTAGCCTCCATCACCACTAGACTCAATCACCACTAGCCACCATCTCCACTAGCCACCATCACCACTAGCCACCATCACCACTAGCCACCATCACCACTAGCCTCTATCACCACTCACCTCTATCACCACTAGCCACCATCACCACTAGCCTCCATTACCACTAGCCACCACTAGCCTTCATCATCACAGTCCACCATTAGCCTCCATCACCACTAGCCTCCATCACCACTAGACTTCATTACCACTAGGCACCATCACCACTAGCCACCACTAGCCTTCATCACCACTAGCCACCACTAGCCTTCATCACCTCTAGCCTTCCAACACCACTAGCCACACTAGCCTTCATCACCACTAGCCTTCATCACCACTAGCCTCCATCACCACTAGCCTTCTTCACCACTAGCCTTCATCACCCACGAGCCACCATCACCACTAGTCTCCATCACAACTAGCCTCCATAACCACTAGCCTCCATCACCACTAGCCACCACCACCACTAGCCACCACCACCACTAGTCTTCATCATCCACTAGCCTCCATCACCACGAGCCTCCATCACCACTATCCTCCATCAACCACTATTCCATCAACCACTAGCCTCCATCACCAGAGCCTCCATCACCACTATCCTCCATCAACTATCCTCCATCAACCACTAGCCTCCATCACACTAGCCTCCATTAGCCTTCATCAGCACTAGCCACCCACTTTCATCACCACTAGCCTCCATCACCACTAGCCATCACTATCCTTCATCACCACGAGCCTCCATCACCACTAGCCTTGATCACCACTAGCCACCACTAGCCTTCATCACCACTAGCCACCCCTAGCCTCCATCACCACTATCCTCCATTACCAGGAGCCTCCATCACCACTAGCTTTCATCACCACTAGCTTTCATCACCACTAGCCTCAATCACCACTAGCCTCCATTACCACTAGCCACCACCACCACCACTAGTCTTCATCACCACTAGCCTCCATCACCACTAGCCACCACAACTAGGCTTCATCACCACTAGCCACCACTGGGCTTCATCACCACTAGCCTTCATCACCACTAGCCTCCATCACCACTAACCTCCATCACCACTAGCCTCCATTACCACTAGCCTCCATCACCACTAGCCACCACCACCACTAGTCTTCATATCCACTAGCCTCCATCACCACGAGCCTCCATCACCACTATCCTCCATCAACCACTATCCTCCATCAACCACTAGCCTCCATCACCACTAGCCTCCATCACAGCTAGCCCCCACCAGCCTTCATCAGCACTAGCCACCACTAACTTTCATCACAACTAGCCACCACTAGCCTTCATCACCACTAGCCTCCATCACCACTAGCCACCACTAGCCTTCATCACCACTAGCCTCCATCATGACTAGCCATCACTATCCTTCATCACCACGAGCCTCCATCACCACTAGCCACCACTAGTCTTGATCACCACTAGCCACCACTAGCTTTCATCACCACTAGCTTTCATCACCACTAGCCTCAATCACCACTAGCCTCTATCACCACTAGCCTCCATCACTACTAAGCTTCATCACCACTAGCCTCCATCACCACTAGCCTCCACCACCACTAGCCAACACCACTATCTTTCATCACCACTAGCCTCCATCACCAAATAGCCTTTATCACCACTAGCCTTAATCACCACTCACCTCCATCACCACAAGCTAAAATCACCACTAGCCACACCTTGCCTTCATCACCACTAGCCACCACTAGCCTTGATCACCTCGAGCCACCATTCGCCTCCATCACCACAAGCCTCCATCACCACTAGCTTTCAGCACCATTAGCCTTCATCACCACTAGCCTCCATCACCACTAGCTTTCAGCACCATTAGCCTTCATCACCACTAGCCTCCATCACCACTTGCCTCCACCACCACAGGCCTTCATCACCACTAGCCTCCATCACCACTAGCTTTCATCACTACTACCTTTCATCACCATTAGCCTTTATCACCATTAGCCTTTATCACCACTAGCCTCCACCACCACTAGCCACCACCACCACTAGCCACCACCACCACTAGCCTTCATCACCACGAGCCTCCATCACCACGAGCCTCCACCACCACGAGCCTCCATCACCACTAGCCTCCATCACCACAAGCCTTCATCACCACTTGCCATCACCACCACCAGCCTTCATCACCACTAGCCTTCATCACCACTAGCCTCCACCACCACTAGTCACCATTACCACTAGCCTCTACCACCACTAATCTCCATCACCACTAGCCACCACCACCACTAGCCTCCACCACCACAAACCTTCATCATCACGAGCCACCACCACCACTTGCATTCATTACCACTAGCCTCCATCACCACTAGCCTTCAACACCATTCCCCGTCATCACCACTAACCTCCATCACCACAAGCCTCCATTACCACTAGCCTTCATCACCACTAGCCACTAACACCACTAGTCTTCATCTCCACTAGCCTCCATCACCACGAGCCTCCATCACCACTATCCTCCATCAACCACTAGCCTCCATCACAGCTAGCCACCACCAGCCTTCATCAGCACTAGCCACCACTAACTTTCATCACAACTAGCCACCACTAGCCTTCATCACCACTAGCCTCCATCTCCACTAGCCACCACTAGCCTTGATCACCACTAGCCTTCATCACCACTAGCCTCCATCTCCACTAGCCACCACTAGCCTTGATCACCACTAGCCTTCATCACCACTAGCCACCCCTAGCCTCCATCACCACTAGCCTTCATCACCACTAGCCTACGCCACCACTAGCCTCCATCACCACTATCCTCCATTACCAGGAGCCTCCATCACCACCAGCCTCCATCACCACTAGCCACCACAACTAGGCTTCATCAGCACTAGCCTTCATCACCACTAGCCACCACTGGCCTTCATCACCACTAGCCTTCATCACCACTAGCCTTCATCACCACTAGCCACCACTAGCCTTGATCACCTCGAGCCACCATTACCACTAGCCTCTATCACCACTAGCCTCCATCATCACTAGCCTCCATCATCACTAGCCTCCATCACCACTAGACTCAATCACCACTAGCCACCATCTCCACTAGCCACCATCACCACTAGCCACCATCACCACTAGCCACCATCACCACTAGCCTCTATCACCACTCACCTCTATCACCACTAGCCACCATCACCACTAGCCTCCATTACCACTAGCCACCACTAGCCTTCATCATCACGAGTCCACCATTAGCCTCCATCACCACTAGCCTCCATCACCACTAGACTTCATTACCACTAGGCACCATCACCACTAGCCACCACTAGCCTTCATCACCACTAGCCACCACTAGCCTTCATCACCTCTAGCCTTCCAACACCACTAGCCACAGCTAGCCTTCATCAACCACTAGCCTTCATCAACCACTAGCCTCCATCACCACTAGCCTTCTTCACCACTAGCCTTCATCACCACGAGCCACCATCACCACTAGTCTCCATCACAACTAGCCTCCATAACCACTAGCCTCCATCACCACTAGCCACCACCACCACTAGCCACCACCACCACTAGTCTTCATATCCACTAGCCTCCATCACCACGAGCCTCCATCACCACTATCCTCCATCAACCACTATCCTCCATCAACCACTAGCCTCCATCACCACGAGCCTCCATCACCACTATCCTCCATCAACCACTATCCTCCATCAACCACTAGCCTCCATCACCACTAGCCTCCATCACAGCTAGCCCCCACCAGCCTTCATCAGCACTAGCCACCACTAACTTTCATCACAACTAGCCACCACTAGCCTTGATCACCTCGAGCCACCATTCGCCTCCATCACCACAAGCCTCCATCACCACTAGCCTTCAACACCATTCGCCGTCATCACCACTAACCTCCATCACCACTAACCTCCATCACCACTAGCCTCCATTACCACTAGCCTTCATCACCACTAGCCACTACCACCACTAGTCTTCATCTCCACTAGCCTCCATCACCACGAGCCTCCATCACCACTATCCTCCATCAACCACTAGCCTCCATCACAGCTAGCCACCACCAGCCTTCATCAGCACTAGCCACCACTAACTTTCATCACAACTAGCCACCACTAGCCTTCATCACCACTAGCCTCCATCTCCACTAGCCACCACTAGCCTTGATCACCACTAGCCTTCATCACCACTAGCCTCCATCTCCACTAGCCACCACTAGCCTTGATCACCACTAGCCTTCATCACCACTAGCCACCCCTAGCCTCCATCACCACTAGCCTTCATCACCACTAGCCTACACCACCACTAGCCTCCATCACCACTATCCTCCATTACCAGGAGCCTCCATCACCACCAGCCTCCATCACCACTAGCCACCACAACTAGGCTTCATCAGCACTAGCCTTCATCACCACTAGCCACCACTGGCCTTCATCACCACTAGCCTTCATCACCACTAGCCTTCATCACCACTAGCCACCACTAGCCTTGATCACCTCGAGCCACCATTACCACTAGCCTCTATCACCACTAGCCTCCATCATCACTAGCCTCCATCATCACTAGCCTCCATCACCACTAGACTCCATCACCACTAGCCACCATCTCCACTAGCCACCATCACCACTAGCCACCATCACCACTAGCCACCATCACCACTAGCCTCTATCACCACTCACCTCTATCACCACTAGCCACCATCACCACTAGC
This sequence comes from Oncorhynchus gorbuscha, assembly GCF_021184085.1. Lineage (NCBI taxonomy): Eukaryota > Metazoa > Chordata > Actinopteri > Salmoniformes > Salmonidae > Oncorhynchus > Oncorhynchus gorbuscha. The sequence goes on along the minus strand of NC_060174.1, from coordinate 68,292,480 downwards.
CTCCATTACCACTAGCCACCACTAGCCTTCATCATCACGAGTCCACCATTAGCCTCCATCACCACTAGCCTCCATCACCACTAGACTTCATTACCACTAGGCACCATCACCACTAGCCACCACTAGCCTTCATCACCACTAGCCACCACTAGCCTTCATCACCTCTAGCCTTCCAACACCACTAGCCACAGCTAGCCTTCATCAACCACTAGCCTTCATCAACCACTAGCCTCCATCACCACTAGCCTTCTTCACCACTAGCCTTCATCACCACGAGCCACCATCACCACTAGTCTCCATCACAACTAGCCTCCATAACCACTAGCCTCCATCACCACTAGCCACCACCACCACTAGCCACCACCACCACTAGTCTTCATATCCACTAGCCTCCATCACCACGAGCCTCCATCACCACTATCCTCCATCAACCACTATCCTCCATCAACCACTAGCCTCCATCACCATTAGCCTCCATCACAGCTAGCCCCCACCAGCCTTCATCAGCACTAGCCACCACTAACTTTCATCACAACTAGCCACCACTAGCCTTGATCACCTCGAGCCACCATTCGCCTCCATCACCACAAGCCTCCATCACCACTAGCCTTCAACACCATTCGCCGTCATCACCACTAGCCTACGCCACCACTAGCCTCCATCACCACTATCCTCCATTACCAGGAGCCTCCATCACCACCAGCCTCCATCACCACTAGCCACCACAACTAGGCTTCATCAGCACTAGCCTTCATCACCACTAGCCACCACTGGCCTTCATCACCACTAGCCTTCATCACCACTAGCCTTCATCACCACTAGCCACCACTAGCCTTGATCACCTCGAGCCACCATTACCACTAGCCTCTATCACCACTAGCCTCCATCATCACTAGCCTCCATCATCACTAGCCTCCATCACCACTAGACTCAATCACCACTAGCCACCATCTCCACTAGCCACCATCACCACTAGCCACCATCACCACTAGCCACCATCACCACTAGCCTCTATCACCACTCACCTCTATCACCACTAGCCACCATCACCACTAGCCTCCATTACCACTAGCCACCACTAGCCTTCATCATCACGAGTCCACCATTAGCCTCCATCACCACTAGCCTCCATCACCACTAGACTTCATTACCACTAGGCACCATCACCACTAGCCACCACTAGCCTTCATCACCACTAGCCACCACTAGCCTTCATCACCTCTAGCCTTCCAACACCACTAGCCACAGCTAGCCTTCATCAACCACTAGCCTTCATCAACCACTAGCCTCCATCACCACTAGCCTTCTTCACCACTAGCCTTCATCACCACGAGCCACCATCACCACTAGTCTCCATCACAACTAGCCTCCATAACCACTAGCCTCCATCACCACTAGCCACCACCACCACTAGCCACCACCACCACTAGTCTTCATATCCACTAGCCTCCATCACCACGAGCCTCCATCACCACTATCCTCCATCAACCACTATCCTCCATCAACCACTAGCCTCCATCACCACGAGCCTCCATCACCACTATCCTCCATCAACCACTATCCTCCATCAACCACTAGCCTCCATCACAGCTAGCCCCCACCAGCCTTCATCAGCACTAGCCACCACTAACTTTCATCACAACTAGCCACCACTAGCCTTGATCACCTCGAGCCACCATTCGCCTCCATCACCACAAGCCTCCATCACCACTAGCCTTCAACACCATTCGTCATCACCACTAACCTCCATCACCACTAACCTCCATCACCACTAGCCTCCATTACCACTAGCCTTCATCACTACTAGCCACTACCACCACTAGTCTTCATCTCCACTAGCCTCCATCACCACGAGCCTCCATCACCACTATCCTCCATCAACCACTAGCCTCCATCACAGCTAGCCACCACCAGCCTTCATCAGCACTAGCCACCACTAACTTTCATCACAACTAGCCACCACTAGCCTTCATCACCACTAGCCTCCATCTCCACTAGCCACCACTAGCCTTGATCACCACTAGCCTTCATCACCACTAGCCTCCATCTCCACTAGCCACCACTAGCCTTGATCACCACTAGCCTTCATCACCACTAGCCACCCCTAGCCTCCATCACCACTAGCCTTCATCACCACTAGCCTACGCCACCACTAGCCTCCATCACCACTATCCTCCATTACCAGGAGCCTCCATCACCACCAGCCTCCATCACCACTAGCCACCACAACTAGGCTTCATCAGCACTAGCCTTCATCACCACTAGCCACCACTGGCCTTCATCACCACTAGCCTTCATCACCACTAGCCTTCATCAACACTAGCCACCACTAGCCTTGATCACCTCGAGCCACCATTACCACTAGCCTCTATCACCACTAGCCTCCATCATCACTAGCCTCCATCATCACTAGCCTCCATCACCACTAGACTCAATCACCACTAGCCACCATCTCCACTAGCCACCATCACCACTAGCCACCATCACCACTAGCCACCATCACCACTAGCCTCTATCACCACTCACCTCTATCACCACTAGCCACCATCACCACTAGCCTCCATTACCACTAGCCACCACTAGCCTTCATCATCACGAGTCCACCATTAGCCTCCATCACCACTAGCCTCCATCACCACTAGACTTCATTACCACTAGGCACCATCACCACTAGCCACCACTAGCCTTCATCACCACTAGCCACCACTAGCCTTCATCACCTCTAGCCTTCCAACACCACTAGCCACAGCTAGCCTTCATCAACCACTAGCCTTCATCAACCACTAGCCTCCATCACCACTAGCCTTCTTCACCACTAGCCTTCATCACCACGAGCCACCATCACCACTAGTCTCCATCACAACTAGCCTCCATAACCACTAGCCTCCATCACCACTAGCCACCACCACCACTAGCCACCACCACCACTAGTCTTCATATCCACTAGCCTCCATCACCACGAGCCTCCATCACCACTATCCTCCATCAACCACTATCCTCCATCAACCACTAGCCTCCATCACCATTAGCCTCCATCACAGCTAGCCCCCACCAGCTTCATCATCAGCACTAGCCACCACTAACTTTCATCACAACTAGCCACCACTAGCCTTGATCACCTCGAGCCACCATTCGCCTCCATCACCACAAGCCTCCATCACCACTAGCCTTCAACACCATTCGTCATCACCACTAGCCCGCCACCACTAGCCTCCATCACCACTATCCTCCATTACCAGGAGCCTCCATCACCACCAGCCTCCATCACCACTAGCCACCACAACTAGGCTTCATCAGCACTAGCCTTCATCACCACTAGCCACCACTGGCCTTCATCACCACTAGCCTTCATCACCACTAGCCTTCATCACCACTAGCCACCACTAGCCTTGATCACCTCGAGCCACCATTACCACTAGCCTCTATCACCACTAGCCTCCATCATCACTAGCCTCCATCATCACTAGCCTCCATCACCACTAGACTCAATCACCACTAGCCACCATCTCCACTAGCCACCATCACCACTAGCCACCATCACCACTAGCCACCATCACCACTAGCCTCTATCACCACTCACCTCTATCACCACTAGCCACCATCACCACTAGCCTCCATTACCACTAGCCACCACTAGCCTTCATCATCACGAGTCCACCATTAGCCTCCATCACCACTAGCCTCCATCACCACTAGACTTCATTACCACTAGGCACCATCACCACTAGCCACCACTAGCCTTCATCACCACTAGCCACCACTAGCCTTCATCACCTCTAGCCTTCCAACACCACTAGCCACAGCTAGCCTTCATCAACCACTAGCCTTCATCAACCACTAGCCTCCATCACCACTAGCCTTCTTCACCACTAGCCTTCATCACCACGAGCCACCATCACCACTAGTCTCCATCACAACTAGCCTCCATAACCACTAGCCTCCATCACCACTAGCCACCACCACCACTAGCCACCACCACCACTAGTCTTCATATCCACTAGCCTCCATCACCACGAGCCTCCATCACCACTATCCTCCATCAACCACTATCCTCCATCAACCACTAGCCTCCATCACCACGAGCCTCCATCACCACTATCCTCCATCAACCACTATCCTCCATCAACCACTAGCCTCCATCACAGCTAGCCCCCACCAGCCTTCATCAGCACTAGCCACCACTAACTTTCATCACAACTAGCCACCACTAGCCTTGATCACCTCGAGCCACCATTCGCCTCCATCACCACAAGCCTCCATCACCACTAGCCTTCAACACCATTCGCCGTCATCACCACTAACCTCCATCACCACTAACCTCCATCACCACTAGCCTCCATTACCACTAGCCTTCATCACTACTAGCCACTACCACCACTAGTCTTCATCTCCACTAGCCTCCATCACCACGAGCCTCCATCACCACTATCCTCCATCAACCACTAGCCTCCATCACAGCTAGCCACCACCAGCCTTCATCAGCACTAGCCACCACTAACTTTCATCACAACTAGCCACCACTAGCCTTCATCACCACTAGCCTCCATCTCCACTAGCCACCACTAGCCTTGATCACCACTAGCCTTCATCACCACTAGCCTCCATCTCCACTAGCCACCACTAGCCTTGATCACCACTAGCCTTCATCACCACTAGCCACCCCTAGCCTCCATCACCACTAGCCTTCATCACCACTAGCCTACGCCACCACTAGCCTCCATCACCACTATCCTCCATTACCAGGAGCCTCCATCACCACCAGCCTCCATCACCACTAGCCACCACAACTAGGCTTCATCAGCACTAGCCTTCATCACCACTAGCCACCACTGGCCTTCATCACCACTAGCCTTCATCACCACTAGCCTTCATCAACACTAGCCACCACTAGCCTTGATCACCTCGAGCCACCATTACCACTAGCCTCTATCACCACTAGCCTCCATCATCACTAGCCTCCATCATCACTAGCCTCCATCACCACTAGACTCAATCACCACTAGCCACCATCTCCACTAGCCACCATCACCACTAGCCACCATCACCACTAGCCACCATCACTACTAGCCTCTATCACCACTCACCTCTATCACCACTAGCCACCATCACCACTAGCCTCCATTACCACTAGCCACCACTAGCCTTCATCATCACGAGTCCACCATTAGCCTCCATCACCACTAGCCTCCATCACCACTAGACTTCATTACCACTAGGCACCATCACCACTAGCCACCACTAGCCTTCATCACCACTATCCACCACTAGCCTTCATCACCTCTAGCCTTCCAACACCACTAGCCACAGCTAGCCTTCATCAACCACTAGCCTTCATCAACCACTAGCCTCCATCACCACTAGCCTTCTTCACCACTAGCCTTCATCACCACGAGCCACCATCACCACTAGTCTCCATCACAACTAGCCTCCATAACCACTAGCCTCCATCACCACTAGCCACCACCACCACTAGCCACCACCACCACTAGCCACCACTATCCTTCCAACACCACTAGCCACCACTAGCCTTCATCACCATTACCTCCATCACCACTAGCCACCACTAGCATTCATCATCACGAGCAACCATTAGCCTCCATCACAACTAGCCTCCGTCACCATTAGCCACCATCACCACCAGCCTCCATCACCACTAGCCTCCATCACCACTGGCCTCCATCACCACTCGCCACCATCACCACCAGCAGTGTGGAGTGCAATTGTGATTGCATCATCTGTGGATCACCACTAGCCTCCTTCACCACTAGGCTTTGTCACCACCAGCTACTATCACCACTAGCCACCATCACCACCAGCTTCCATCACCACTAGCCACCATCACCACCAGGCACCATCACCACCAGCCTCCATCACCACTAGCCTCCATCATCACTAGCCACCATCACCACTAGCTTCCATCACCACTAGACACAATCACCACTAGCCACCATCACCACTAGCCTCCATCACCACTAGCCTCCATCACCACTAGCCTCCATCACCACTGGCCTCTATCACCACTAGCCTCCATCACCACTGGCCTCCATCACCACTAGCTTCCATCACCACTAGACACAATCACCACTAGCCACCATCACCACTAGCCTCCATTACCACTAGCCACCACTAGCCTTCATCATCACGAGCCACCAATAGCCTCCATCACCACTAGCCTCCATCACCACTAGCCTTCATTACCACTAGGCACCATCACCACTAGCCTTCATCACCATTACCTCCATTACCACTAGCCACCACTAGCCTTCATCATCACGAGCCTCCATCACCACTAGACTTCAACACCATTAGCCTTCATCACCACTAGCCTCCATCACCACTAGCCTTCATCACCATTACCTCCATCACCACTAGCCACCACTAGCCTTCATCATCACTAGCCTCCATCACCACTAGCCTTCAACACCATTAGCATCCATCACCACTAGCCTCCATCACCACTAGCCTTCATCACCACTAGCCTCCATCACCACTAGCCTCCATCACCACTAGCCACAACCACCACTAGCCACCACTAGCCTACATCAGCACTAGCCTCCATCCCCACTAGCCTCCACCACCACTTGCCTCCATCACCACTAGCCTTCAACACCATTAGGCTTCATCACCACTAGCCTCCATCACCACTACCCTACATCACCACTAGCCACAACCACCACTAGCCACCACACCCACTAGCCTTTGTCACCAATAGCCTCCACCACCACTAGTCTCTATCACTACTAGCCTCCATAACCACTAGCCTCCATTACCACTAGCCTCCATCACCACAAGAATCCACCACAACTAGCCATCACTAGCATTCATCACCACTCGCCTCCATCACCACCAATATCCTTCATCACCACTAGCCACCACTGGCCTTCATCACCACTATTCACCACTAGCCTTCATCACCACTAGCCACCACTAGCCTTCATCACCACTAGCCTCCATCACCACAAATCTTCATCACCACTAGCCACCACCACCACTAGTCACCACCACCACCAGCCTTCATCAGCACTAGCCTCCACCACCACCAGCCTCCATCACCACTAGACACCACCTCCACTAGCCTTCATCACCACTTGCCACCACTAGCCTCCATCACAGCTAGCCACCACTAGCCTTCATCACCACTCGCCACCACTAGCCTTCATCACCACTAGCCTTCCAACACCACTAGCCACCACTATTCTTCATCACCACTAGCCTCCATCACCACTAGCCTTCATCATCACGAGCCTCCATCACCACTAGCCTTCTTCACCACTAGCCTTCATCACCACAAGCAACCATCACCACAAGCAACCATCACCACTAGTCTCCATCACCACTCGCCTCCATAACCACTAGCCTTCCAACACCACTAGCCACCACTAGCCTTCATCACCATTACCTCCATCACCACTAGCCACCACTAGCCTTCATCATCATGAGCCTCCATCACCACTTGCCTTCAACACCATTAGCCTTCATCACCACTAGCCTCCATCACCACTACCCTCCATCACCACTAGCCACAACCACCACTAGCCACCACTAGTCTTCATCACCACTAGCCTCCATCCCCACTAGCCTTCAGCACCACTAGCCTCCATCCCCACTAGCCTCCATCCCCACTAGCCTCCATCAACACTTGCCTCCATCACCACTAGCCTTCAACACCATTAGCCTCCATCACCACCAGTCTTCAACACCATTAGCCTCCATCACTACTACCCTACATTACCACTAGCCACAACCACCACTAGCCACCACTAGCCTTCATCACCACTAGCCACCACTAGCCTCCATCACCACTAGCCTTTATCACCACTAGCCACCAATAGCCTTCATCACCACTAGCCTCCATTAGCCTCCATCACCACGAGCCTCCATCACCACTAGCCTCCATCATCGCAAATTTTCATCACCACTAGCCACCACCACCACTAGTCACCACCACCACCAGCCTCCATCACCACTAGCCACCACCTCCACTAGCCTTCATCACCACTTGCCACCACTAGCCTCCATCACAGCTAGCCACCACTAGCCTTCATCACCACTCGCCACCACTAGCCTTCATCACCACTAGCCTTCCAACACCACTAGCCACCACTATTCTTCATCACCACTAGCCTCCATCACCACTAGCCTTCATCATCACGAGCCTCCATCACCACTAGCCTTCTTCACCACTAGCCTTCATCACCACAAGCAACCATCACCACAAGCAACCATCACCACTAGTCTCCATCACCACTCGCCTCCATAACCACTAGCCTTCCAACACCACTAGCCACCACTAGCCTTCATCACCATTACCTCCATCACCACTAGCCACCACTAGCCTTCATCATCATGAGCCTCCATCACCACTTGCCTTCAACACCATTAGCCTTCATCACCACTAGCCTCCATCACCACTACCCTCCATCACCACTAGCCACAACCACCACTAGCCACCACTAGCCTTCATCACCACTAGCCTCCATCCCCACTAGCCTTCAGCACCACTAGCCTCCATCCCCACTAGCCTCCATCCCCACTAGCCTCCATCAACACTTGCCTCCATCACCACTAGCCTTCAACACCATTAGCCTCCATCACCACCAGTCTTCAACACCATTAGCCTCCATCACTACTACCCTACATTACCACTAGCCACAACCACCACTAGCCACCACTAGCCTTCATCACCACTAGCCACCACTAGCCTCCATCACCACTAGCCTTTATCACCACTAGCCACCACTAGCCTTCATCACCACTAGCCTCCATTAGCCTCCATCACCACGAGCCTCCATCACCACTAGCCTCCATCATCACAAATTTTCATCACCACTAGCCACCACCACCACTAGTCACCACCACCACCAGCCTCCATCACCACTAGCCACCACCTCCACTAGCCTTCATCACCACTTGCCTCCATCACCACTAGCCACCACTAGCCTTCATCATCACGAGCCACCATTAGCCTCCATCACCACTAGCCTCCATCACCACTAGTCTTCATTACCACTAGCCACCATCACCACTAACCACCACTAGCCTTCATCACCACTAGCCTTCCAACACCACTAGCCACAGCTAGCCTTCATCAACACTGGCCACCACGAGACTTCATCACCACGAGCCACCATTAGCCTCCATCACCACTAGCCTTCTTCACCACTAGCCTTCTTCACCACTAGCCTTCATCACCACTAGCCTCCATCACCACTAGCCACCACCACCACTAGCCTCCATCACCACTAGCCACCACTAGCCTTCATCATCACTAGCCTCCATTACCACTAGCCACCACTAGCCTTCATCATCACTAGCCTCCATCACCACTATACTTCATCACCACTAGCCTCCATCACCACTAATTTCATCACCACTAGCCCCCATCACCACCAGCCTCCATCACCACTAGCATTCAACACCATTACCCTTCATCACCACTTGCCTCTATAACCACTAGCCTCCATTACCACTAGCCTCCATCACCACTAGCCACCACCACCACTAGCCTTTATCACCACTAGCCTCCACCACCACTAGCCTCCATCACCACTAGCCTCCACCACCACTAGTCTCCATCACCACTATCCTTCATCACCACTAGCCACCATCACCACTATCCTTTGTCACCACTAGCCACCACCACCACTTGCTTCCATCACCACTGTCTACCATCACCACTAGCTACCATCACCACTAGCCTCCATCGCCATTAGCCTTCATCACCACTAGCCTCCATCACCACTAGCCTTCATCACCACTAGCCTCCATCACCACTACCCTCCATCACCACTAGCCACAACCACCACTAGCCACCACTAGCCTACATCACCACTAGCCTTCAACACCATTAGCCTTCATCACCACTAGCCTCCATCACCACTACCCTACATCACCACTAGCCACAACCACCACTAGCCACCACACCCACTAGCCTTTGTCACCAATAGCCTCCACCACCACTAGTCTCCATCACCACTAGCCTCCATAACCACTAGCCTCCATTACCACTAGCCTCCATCACCACAAGAATCCACCACAGCTAGCCATCACTAGCATTCATCACCACTCGCCTCCATCACCACCAATATACTTCATCACCACTAGCCACCACTGGCCTTCATCACCACTAGCCACCACTAGCCTTCATCACCACTAGCCTCCATCACCACAAATTTTCATCACCACTAGCCACCACCACCACTAGTCACCACCACCACCAGCCTTCATCAGCACTAGCCTCCAGCACCACCAGCCTCCATCACCACTAGCCACCACCTCCACTAGCCTTCATTACCACTTGCCACCACTAGCCTCCATCACAGCTAGCCACCACTAGCCTTCATCACCACTCGCCACCACTAGCCTTCATCACCACTAGCCTTCCAACACCACTAGCCACCACTAGCCTTCATCACCACTAGCCTCCATCACCACTAGCCACCACTAGCCTTCATCATCACGAGCCTCCATCACCACTAGCCTTCTTCACCACTAGCCTTCATCACCACAAGCCACCATCACCACTAGTCTCCATCACCACTAGCCTCCATAACCACTAGCCTTCCAACACCACTAGCCACCACTAGCCTTCATCACCATTACCTCCATCACCACTAGCCACCACTAGCCTTCATCATGAGCCTCCATCACCACTTGCCTTCAACACCATTAGCCTCCATCACCACTAGCCTTCAACACCATTAGCCTTCATCACCACTAGCCTCCATCACCACTAGCCACAACCACCACTAGCCACCACTAGCCTTCATCACCACTAGCCTCCATCCCCACTAGCCTTCAGCACCACTAGCCTCCATCACTATCCACACTAGCTTCCATCAACACTTGCCTCCATCACCACTAGCCTTCAACACCATTAGCCTCCATCACCACCAGCCTTCAACACCATTAGCCTCCATCACTACTACCCTACATCACCACTAGCCACAACCACCACTAGCCACCACCACCACTAGCCTTTGTCACCAATAGCCTCCACCACCACTAGTCTCCATCACCACTAGCTTCCATAACCACTAGCCTCCATTACCACTAGCCTCCATTACCACTAGCCTCCATTACCACTAGCCTCCATCACCACAAGAATCCACCACAACTAGCCACCACTAGCATTCATCACCACTCGCCTCCATCACCACCAATATCCTTCATCACCACTAGCCACCACTGGCCTTCATTACCACTAGCCTCCATTAGCCTCCATCACCACTAGCCACCACTAACCTTCATCACCACTAGCCTCCATTAGCCTCCATCACCACTAGCCTCCATCACCACTAGCCTCCATCACCACAAATTTTCATCACCACTAGCCACCACCACCACTAGTCACCACCACCACCAGCCTTCATCAGCACTAGCCTCCACCACCACCAGCCTCCATCACCACTAGCCACCACCTCCACTAGCCTTCATCACCACTTGCCACCACTAGCCTCCAACACCACTAGCCACCACTAGCCTTCATCACCACTAGCCTCCATCACCACTAGCCACCACTAGCCTTCATCATCACTAGCCACCATTAGCCTCCATCACCACTAGCCTCCATCACCACTAGCCTCCATCACCACTAGTCTTCATTACCACTAGCCACCATCACCACTAACCACCACTAGCCTTCATCACCACTAGCCTTCCAACACCACTAGCCACAGCTAGCCTTCATCAACCACTAGCCTCCATCACCACTGGCCACCACGAGACTTCATCACCACGAGCCACCATTAGCCTCCATCACCACTAGCCTTCTTCACCACTAGCCTTCATCACCACTAGCCTCCATCACCACTAGCCACCACCACCACTAGCCTCCATCACCACTAGCCACCACTAGCCTTCATCATCACTAGCCTCCATCACCACTATACTTCATCACCACTAGCCTCCATCACCACTAACTTCATCACCACTAGCCCCCATCACCACCAGCCTCCATCACCACTAGCATTCAACACCTTTACCCTTCATCACCACTTGCCTCTATAACCACTAGCCTCCATTACCACTAGCCTCCATCACCACTAGCCACCACCACCACTAGCCTTTATCACCACTAGCCTCCACCACCACTAGCCTCCATCACCACTAGCCTCCACCACCACTAGTCTCCATCACCACTATCCTTCATCACCACTAGCCACCATCACCACTATCATTTGTCACCACTAGCCACCACCACCACTTGCTTCCATCACCACTGTCTACCATCACCACTAGCTACCATCACCACTAGCCTCCATCGCCATTAGCCTTCATCACCAATAGCCTCCATCACCACTAGCCTCCATCACCACTAGGCTCCATCACCACTAGCCTTTATCACCACTAGCCACCACCTGCCTTCATCACCACTAGCCTCTATCACCAATATTCTCCATCACCTCTAGCCACCATCACCACTAGCCACCACCACCACTAGCCTCCATCACCACTAGCCACCACTAGCCTTCATCATCACTAGCCTCCATTACCACTAGCCACCACTAGCCTTCATCATCACTAGCCTCCATCACCACTATACTTCATCACCACTAGCCTCCATCACCACTATCCTTTGTCACCACTAGCCACCACCACCACTTGCTTCCATCACCACTGTCTACCATCACCGCTAGCTACCATCACCACTAGCCTCCATCACCACTAGCCTCCATCACCACTAGCCTTTATCACCACTAGCCACCACTCGCCTTCATCACCACTAGCCTCTATCACCAATATTCTCCATCACCTCTAGCCACCATCACCACTAGCCACTATCACCACCTGCCACCATCACCACTAGGCTCCATCACCACTAGCCACCACTTGCCTTCATCACCACTAGCCTCTATCACCAATATTCTCCATCACCTCTAGCCACCACCACCACTTGCCTCCACCACCACTAGTCTCCATCACCACTAGCCTCCACCACCACTAGTCTCCATCACCACTGTCCTTCATCACCACTATCCTCCATCACCACTAGCCTCCATCACCACTAGCCTCCATCACCACTAGCCTCCACCACAACTAGTCTCCATCACCACTATCCTTCATCACCACTAGCCACCACCACCACTATCCTTTGTCACCACTAGCCACCACCACCACTGTCTACCATCACCACTAGCCTCCATCACCACCAATAGCCTCCATAACCATAGCCTCCTTACCACTAGCCTCCATCACCACTAGCCACCACCACCACTAGCCTTTATCACCACACCACCACCACTAGTCTCCATCACCACTAGCTACCATCACCACTAGTCTCCATCACCACAGCCTTCATCACCACTAGCCTCCATCACCACTAGCCTCCACCACCACTAGCCTCCACCACCACTAATCTCCATCACCACTAGGCTCCATCACCACTAGCCTTTATCACCACTAGCCACCACTTCATCACCACTAGCCTCTATCACCAATATTCTCCATCACCTTAGCCACCATCACCACTAGCCACTATCACCACCTGCCACCATCACCACTAGGCTCCATCACCACTAGCCACCACTGCCTTCATCACCACTAGCCTCTATCACCAATATTCTCCATCACCTCTAGCCACCACCACCACTTGCCTCCACCACCACTAGTCTCCATCACCACAGCCTCCACCACCACTAGTCTCCATCACCACTGTCCTTCATCACCACTATCCTCCATCACCACTAGCCTCCATCACCACTAGCCTCCATCACCACTAGCCTCCACCACCACTAGTCTCCATCACCACTATCCTTCATCACCACTAGCCACCACCACCACTATCCTTTGTCACCACTAGCCACCACCACCACTGTCTACCATCACCACTAGCCTCCATCACCACCAATAGCCTCCATAACCACAGCCTCCATTACCACTAGCCTCCATCACCACTAGCCACCACCACCACTAGCCTTTATCACCACTAGCATCCACCACCACTAGTCTCCATCACCACTAGCCTCCACCACCACTAGTCTCCATCACCACTAGCCTCCATCACCACTAGCCTCCATCACCACTAGCCTTCATCACCACTAGCCTCCATCACCACTAGCCTCCACCACCACTAGCTACCATCACCACTAGTCTCCATCACCACTAGCCTTCATCACCACTAGTCTCCATCACCACTATCCTCCATCACCACTAGCCTCCACCACCACTAGCTACCATCACCACTAGTCTCCATCACCACTAGCCTCCACCACCACTAGTCTCCATCACCACTATCCTTCATCACCACTAGCCACCACCACCACTAGCTTCCATCACCACTGTCTACCATCACCACTAGCTACCATCACCACTAGCCTCCATCACCACTAGTCACCACTAGCCTCCATCACCACTAGCCTCCATCACCACTAGCCTCCACCACCACTAGTCTCCATCACCACTATCCTTCATCACCACTAGCCACCACCACCACTATCCTTTGTCACCACTAGCCACCACCACCACTGTCTACCATCACCACTAGCCTCCATCACCACCAATAGCCTCCATAACCAGCCTCCATTACCACTAGCCTCCATCACCACTAGCCACCACCACCACTAGCCTTTATCACCACTAGCATCCACCACCACTAGTCTCCATCACCACTAGCCTCCACCACCACTAGTCTCCATCACCACTAGCCTCCATCACCACTAGCCTCCATCACCACTAGCCTTCATCACCACTAGCCTCCATCACCACTAGCCTCCATCACCACTAGTCTCCATCACCACTAGCCTTCATCACCACTAGTCTCCATCACCACTATCCTCCATCACCACTAGCCTCCACCACCACTAGCTACCATCACCACTAGTCTCCATCACCACTAGTCTCCATCACCACTGTCCTTCATCACCACTATCCTCCATCACCACTAGCCTCCATCACCACTAGCCTCCATCACCACTAGCCTCCACCACAACTAGTCTCCATCACCACTATCCTTCATCACCACTAGCCACCACCACCACTATCCTTTGTCACCACTAGCCACCACCACCACTGTCTACCATCACCACTAGCCTCCATCACCACCAATAGCCTCCATAACCACTAGCCTCCCTTACCACTAGCCTCCATCACCACTAGCCACCACCACCACTAGCCTTTATCACCACTAGTCTCCACCACCACTAGTCTCCATCACCACTAGCTACCATCACCACTAGTCTCCATCACCACTAGCCTTCATCACCACTAGCCTCCATCACCACTAGCCTCCACCACCACTAGCCTCCACCACCACTAATCTCCATCACCACTAGGCTCCATCACCACTAGCCTTTATCACCACTAGCCACCACTCGCCTTCATCACCACTAGCCTCTATCACCAATATTCTCCATCACCTCTAGCCACCATCACCACTAGCCACTATCACCACCTGCCACCATCACCACTAGGCTCCATCACCACTAGCCACCACTCGCCTTCATCACCACTAGCCTCTATCACCAATATTCTCCATCACCTCTAGCCACCACCACCACTTGCCTCCACCACCACTAGTCTCCATCACCACTAGCCTCCACCACCACTAGTCTCCATCACCACTGTCCTTCATCACCACTATCCTCCATCACCACTAGCCTCCATCACCACTAGCCTCCATCACCACTAGCCTCCACCACCACTAGTCTCCATCACCACTATCCTTCATCACCACTAGCCACCACCACCACTATCCTTTGTCACCACTAGCCACCACCACCACTGTCTACCATCACCACTAGCCTCCATCACCACCAATAGCCTCCATAACCACTAGCCTCCATTACCACTAGCCTCCATCACCACTAGCCACCACCACCACTAGCCTTTATCACCACTAGCATCCACCACCACTAGTCTCCATCACCACTAGCCTCCACCACCACTAGTCTCCATCACCACTAGCCTCCATCACCACTAGCCTCCATCACCACTAGCCTTCATCACCACTAGCCTCCATCACCACTAGCCTCCACCACCACTAGCTACCATCACCACTAGTCTCCATCACCACTAGCCTTCATCACCACTAGTCTCCATCACCACTATCCTCCATCACCACTAGCCTCCACCACCACTAGCTACCATCACCACTAGTCTCCATCACCACTAGCCTCCACCACCACTAGTCTCCATCACCACTATCCTTCATCACCACTAGCCACCACCACCACTAGCTTCCATCACCACTGTCTACCATCACCACTAGCTACCATCACCACTAGCCTCCATCACCACTAGCCACCACTAGCCTTCATCACCAATAGCCTCCATCACCACTAGCCTCCATCACCACTAGCCTTTATCACCACTAGCCACCACTAGCCTTCATCACCACTAGCCTCCATCACCACCAGCCTTCATCACCATTAGTCCTCCATCACAGCTCGCCACCAATAGCCTTCATCACCACTAGCCACCACTAGCCTTCATTACCACTATTCACCACAAGCCTTCATCACCACTAGCCTCCATTAGCCTTCATCACCACTAGTCTCCATCACCACTAGGCTCCATCACCACTAGCCTTTATCACCACTAGCCACCACTCGCCTTCATCACCACTAGCCTCTATCACCAATATTCTCCGTCACCTCTATCCACCATCACCACTAGCCACTATCACCACCTGCCACCATCACTACTAGCGTCCATCACCACTAGCCTCTGTCACCACTATTCTCCATCACCACTAGCCACCGTCACCACTAGCCTCCATCACCACTTGCCACCATCACCACTAGCCACCATCACCACTAGCCTCCACCACCACTAGCCTTTATCACCACTAGCATCCATCACCACTAGCCTCCATCACCACTAGCCTCCATCACCACTAGACACAATCACCACTAGCCACCATCTCCACTAGCCACCATCACCACTAGCCTCCATCACCACTAGCCTCCATCACCACTAGCCACCATCACCACTAGCCTCCATCACCACTAGCCTCCATCACCACTAGCCACCATCACCACTAGCCTCCATCACCACTAGCTACCATCACCACTAGCCTCCATCACCACTAGCCACCATCACCACTAGCCTCCATCACCACTAGCTACCATCACCACTTGTCACCATCACCACTAGCCAAAATGTGCCAATGAACTAAGTGCAGCAACGTAAGAGTGATGTGAGAGACTCATGGTCTTGTTAACAAGTTCCATATGAGGCTGCTTGGCCTAGTTGGGTCTGGGTCGGGCTGACCCTATTCACAGTTTTGAGCCTGGCACCACCAACACACTTTCTGTCTTCTCTCATTTGGGCTGTCCATGCTTTACCCGACACCTGTACTGTGATTGGATAACCTTTTGTCTTGACAATCAAATTCTACTTGTTTCTCTTGTCTCGCCCTCTCTTTGTCTGTCTCTTTGTCTATTCAGTAGAGGTGCCACACCCCAGACAATGTTATTTCTGAAATGTTGAAATACGGAAGAAAGAAAACAATGGAAAACTGGACCCATTTTAAACAAGCTTCATCTCCACGGTGCAAAGAAAGATGAATACTATTTTTTTCTGTTACAGTGTGTAAGCCATTGTTATCCCCTGTGTTACCTTAGACTAATGTACATGATGCATATATGTCAGACTGAGTAGTATCTTTCTTGTACCAGTTTTATATTTTGCTTGTGTCTGTTGGTATCTTGTAAAGATGTCCATCTCAGTAGCTGCATATGTTCAATATCCATCTACACTGAGTGTACAAAACATTTCCATGACATACACTGACCAGGTGAATCCAGGTGAAAGCTATGATCCCTTGTTGATGTCACCTGTTAAATCCACTTCATTCAGTGTAAATGAAGGGGAGGAGACAGGTTAAAGAATGATTTTAAAATATTGAGACAATTGAGACATGGATTGTATATATGTGCCATTCAGAAGGTGAATGGGCAAGACAAAATATTTAAGTGCCTTTGAACAGGGTATGGTAGTAGGTGCCAGGCACACCAGATTGAGTGTGTCAAGAACTGCAATGCTGCTGGGTTTTTCCATGGTCAACAGTTTCCTGTGTGTATCAAGAATGGTCCAACACCCAAAGGACATCCAGCCAGCTTGACACAACTGTGGGAAGAATTGGAGTCAACATGGGCCAGCATTCCTGTGGAATGCGTTCAACACCTTGTAGAATCTATGCCCCGGCAAATTGAGGCTGTTCTGAGAGCAAAAGGGGTGCAACTCAATATTAAGAAGTTGTTCCTAATGTTTTCTACACTCGGTGTATATCAGCATGCTCAGTATATCAGTGCCCCCCCCTCTTTCTCTCTCTCTCTCTGTCTCAGACACGCGCACAAGTAGTTGGTCTTGGCTCACCCTCTGTCTTTCCAGACTTTGAAGGGAGTTCAGACGTCTAATATAAGACAGGTCCCACCACAACAAAAGATCTCACTTTGAGTTAGAATAAACAATATCTCTCTCTTCCACCCTTTCTGTCTGTCCCCCACTCTCATTTTCCCTTCTTGGTGTTATTTCGCTCTTGGCAAGAGGAGAAGTATGTGCACTTGTTATGCGTTTTCCATGGTAGCGTTTCCTCTGGAATAGATTAGCAGCAGCGAGTGAAAGGGTGAGCTGAACAAGTGAGATAGAGATAATGAGGTATAAGGAGACGGGAGACATTGGGCTGAAAGAGATGGACTTAATTTTTCTGATTAATCTGGTGCGATACGAATCTTTATTACCTGCCTAGTTTCAAACACTCCTTGCTTGTGCTTAAATACATCTATTTATTGGCTTGACCAACTCTTTCATTCTGACTGATTGAATCATTCTAACTGGTTGAATCACACACACACTCACACACACACACACACACACACACACACACACACACACACACACACACACACACACACACACACACACACACACACACACACACACACACACACACACACACACACACACACACACACACACACACACACACACACACACACACACACACACACACACACACACTCTGGCACTCCTGGACTAGGGGAGCAGCAGTAGATGAAGGATAAATTGGTTATTGCGAGAGAATTTAAACCCCCTGGTAGGAGATATGTTATGAAATCAAAGTGCGGAATCGTGCGTTTGCCTCTGTATGACCATGACAAGAGAAATAAGCTGGACCGATCTAAACCAACCTATTACTAGTTCACAACTCAATGTAATGGAAAGATTTGACTTGCTTTTTGCTATTTATCTGTTGGGGTGACTTCAAACGAAAAGGAGACGGAAAAGATGCACCAATTGCTAATAAATGGTAGAGTTTCTTTTAGCTTTGTGGAAAATGTGTTTAACTTTCAGACAGGGACGTCTATCCAGCTTGAATTCCCTGACCCTGTTGCGTCTTGGCATAAAGAGGCCTCCTGTCAGTCATATCTTATTAGAGCCACATCGTGATTGGCTAAGGGCCGCTGGCACCCGCCCAGTAGAGGAAGTAGTGCAGTGCTGCTGGGCTGTGGAGCAGTGGAAACTGCACTGTGCTCTGGGATTGTGTTGAAGGCCTGTGTTGTTGCAGAAGGTTGCCCTGTGTGTTCAGGAGGTGGTGTGGGTTTGGTCTACTGGGAAATAGTACCATACTCGTCTGCTGTGGGGTTGGCCTCTAGGGTTGTACTGTGCTCTGGGAGTTGTGTTGCTGGACTGTGTTGGGATGTTTTGTTGCCAGGGCTGTGATCTTTGGTAGAAGAGACGCTTTTATAGGCCAACACACACAATGAACATAGCAACACAGACTGACACACAGAGATAGCGTATAGTAAAAGGGATGAATGAGAAAGAAATGGTGGTGTTTAGTCGATGCAAAAAGTTTCAGATTTCCCCAGAAACAAGCCTAACTTAGAAAATGATCCCACTTGGAGCGGTTTAGCGGTATATAATATTGAAAAAAAGTAGAATGAGTGATTGATTGGTGCATATAAATAACACTCACCTCTTATATACACAGCATGATGTATTAAAAGAATGACTGAGTCTTACATAGATGTTGACAGCTGGTCATTACAAAATGTGGCAGTTCAACACAACCACCTGAGGTAATGTGTAACAAAAGACACTGTACGAAAGTAAGAATGACTGCGTGTATATTTTCTGTATCTAAGGTCGACCAGGTTAAATCGATTTCAGATACATAACCGTCAGTACTTTAGAGGAACACACACACACACACACTCAGCATGCCAAGGTCGCATTTCATCTTGCTCTCCCTCCCCCATTCTTTCATTGGCTCTGAGCAGTATGTTGTTTATGATCCCTCAACCTGGGTAAGCACTCATCCCTCTCTCCAGGAAGACTCTGTATACTCCTGTCCCCAACACGCACACACTTACCATAGTTTTTTTCAGGATATATTCACAAAACGTGAATTGAATTTGTGTCAAAGGTAATGTCTAGGCTCTCACAGCAGATATTCTTACCAGGAATGAGCTCAAAATAGAACAAGGAAAAGGGAAGATGGGTTGACAGGATGGATGAGATTAAAGGAGTTGAGAGAAGAAGGATAGACAGAATACAATATGGGCATATAAAAGAAAATACAAGGTCTTTAATGCATCCTGTAATTTATTCACTGTTGTGTCCAACTACAGCATGTGTAGGCCGAATCACTATGTTATAGCTGTGTAAACACAGTTGATGTATCAGCCTAGTTGTGAAGGATGATAGTTGAGTTTTTGGGTCAAAAAACAAAACAGAGTTGAGACAGGAAACACACTCAGATATTGGATGGGCAATTGGATGTAGCCCTTGTTTGAACACAGGACTTTCAGACTTCCATGTACATAGATAGAGCATTGTCCTCCTATGCACCATGGGTGTTATTCAAGTAATATTTCACAATTCCCATTTTTCACACAAACATAGGCTTCTGGGGGTGTTATTCAATCAACATTTCACAATTCGCAACTGGGGGTAGAAGTGAGGAGGAAACATGCACACCGCAATAGGGGAGAGGATACCAGGTGACAGGTGAGAATGTGGCCTTGGATAATAATCTGTGGCCTTGAACAGTGTTCATGTGAATATAATAGTGTCAAAGAGTACATAGTCATTACACTGTAGTTGCATTGGAGTGCCAGGAAGTTGTATTAACATGAGCTAATAAACAGTCAATGCTGACAGCCAGGAAAGTCTGATGTAGGCATCAGTGCTGCCACTTTGAGGGACGTAGTGGAACTGCACATCATGTAGCCTGCCATCCAAAACTAGTGTGCTGCAGTGCTGTAGTGCTGCAAGTCACACCAGTCCGTACAGGACATGCCAGTTCTTTAGAAGTATGTCACACACACACAAATTAATCTGGTGCGATACACGCCTCTGTATTATCTGCCTAGTTTCAAACACTCCTTGTTTGTGTTTAAACCCATACAGTATCTTTCCCTTTTCTGTGGGAATCCAACGGTTTACACAGCTGAGTAACAGGTGCTGTGGCTGCCCCTATCGTCCTAGGATAGGATGAATGTAAAAAGATAGGGACCTGCAGTCGATCGCTCTGTTTGCCCACTGTCCTTATGTCAGGCACATCTCAATAAGAGACATTTATATAGGCATACATTTGATTGACAGTTGGTGTAGATCTACCTGTAACTATGATCCCATGCATGTTTGGACGTGTGTGTGTGTGTGTGTGTGTGTGTGTGTGTGTGTGTGTGTGTGTGTGTGTGTGTGTGTGTGTGTGTGTGTGTGTGTGTGTGTGTGTGTGTGTGTGTGTGTGTGTGTGTGTGTGTGTGTGTGTGTGTGTGTGTGTGTGTGTGTGTGTGTGTGTGAGAGAGAGCAAGAGATGGTGAGGGTGAGGGTAGTGCCCACATTCCTTTGGGATTCCTGACATTCCCTGTCTGTGGCACCCTGCTCCATCTCTGCACCCTGAGAGATAGAGAGCGAGAGAGAGCCTCCCATTGACTCAGACCAATGACGCTAATCTAAAGTATATGTCTCCCTCTACTGGCCTTCACAGGCACCCTAACGAAATATCCTACGCTTGCATCCTCTCCTGTAAATTCCTCTGAGCGCCACCGCCTTCATCAAAGGTATACTGCTTTTTGACTGATACACCAGATGGCGCCGAGACGATATTTTTCCCCCACGCATTTATCATGATCACTTGTAATCTCCTAGCACGTAACACACTACCAGACAGCAAATCGTTGGAAGCGTTTTTGAGAAAATACATAAATATAAAATATTCGATTAATAAAAATCGTGTGCGTTTCATGATATTGGTGGACCATTAGTGTAGGTAGGCCTATATCTTAATCTAACATACATCCTTGGATTTATACTGGAGGATTTAGAAAATAATGGATTAGGTCTAACACTGATGGTAAACACATCTAAAATACCGTTTACTGTATTTACCACATCTGCAGCTTTACAGATTTGCTGTAATTAAGACCAAGACCAGATGTATTGCTAGATACCCTACTTTACTTTTAGTATTCGTTTTATAATGGTGTGTGCGTGCGTGTGGTAATCCCTTTGTCTTTTTTATCCGTAAATGTGTTTGTCACGATACCAACCGCCGCGTAGCAGTTAAATTCTGTTTCCGCTCTGGGTAAATGACGTTAAACATGCACTTAAGGCATGTGGAAAACAGGTCAATGCAACTGCACCAGCGAAAACCGCTGTGCGTCCCACGGATAGCCCCGGGTTTATTTCTCACAAAACATCTTAATTCTTCTGTTCGCTAATGATCCCGGAACACTTCCCTCTAATCCCCACTCCATTAATTAAAAAGAGCACGAGCCCACGGAAAACCTCGCCATCTGCTGTGGTTTCATTCCGGTAGACAGATTGTGTTTTCATCTTATTTAAAACAAGGGGATTGGAGAGTTTTTAGAGCAGGCGTGTGATGGAGTGTTGCGAGAGAGGATGACCTCTCACTGGTGAGGAGACACAGCTCCATCACATCCTCTACTCACACGCACAGCTGGAATAGCCTAGCCTATAGACTACTGAAAACTGTTTATTTTATTATTTAAACTATACATTTTGGTCGTTTATTTTAGTGAGATGTTACTTATTTGCTCTTAAAAATATATATTGTTTGGGTTTTATTTAAATATTTGCCTGTGCGTTGTAAGGTTTGTGCAATAGATTTGATTGTAGCCTAGCCTATTACTTTCTTCTTCTGCAATTGGTAATTTTGAATGAAGCTACTGCAGTAGGTCTATTTGACAAACCGAGGATCAAATAAACATGAACCATTTGTAACCCCAAAATGGGTAAGACAGTTTTTCAAATATTAAAGCATGCGATAGGTCGCATGAACCATGCATGCATGCTATTTTGTATCGTAACCTTCAAGAGAGATAAATTAGTTTAATTCAACTAAACTATGATAGCCTATCATTTTAGCCCCCCATCACGTAGAAATTGGGCTAAATAACACGGTCGCTGCATTTGATTAGTGCGAAAGATTAGCCTATGGTGTTGTGCTCAAACTGGAATCAGAGCAGATGTCGCTTTTCCCTATCGGAATACTGGGATTGAGCCAATAAACGCACGCACGCACGCGCGCGCACACACACACACACACACACACACCAGAGCATCACAATGCTAATCAGAGACACCAACCTCCTCCGCGCACCCCTCCCTCTCTCCTCTTCTTTTCTCACTCACACACACATTCAAAGACACTCGGCTGGGGCGAACTCCAAGGCTCCACTTCAAGTTGTGGATGCTATTAGCCTATATCTTTATATTCACTTTTTTTCCATTTAGAATAAGAGAGTACAATTCGAAAATGATTATTTACAAAATAATATATATTTAAACGTAATGATTTTCTAACTGAAACCCATGGAGTGTGCATTTTTTGTAGTATAATCCGTCGCTCAGATGGACCTCCGAGGCGCGAAGAGGCGGCTTGGGGGGATATGGCAGGTGACATGCCTAGCTCTCGTCGCATGTGTCCTGGATTTAGTTTGGGCTCAGATTCGTTATTCAATCCCTGAGGAACTGGAACATGGCGCATTTGTTGGAAACATAGCCGAGGACTTGGGTTTAGACGTCGAGAGACTCTCTGCGCGCAGGTTCAGGATAGTTTCAGGCGCAAAAAAGCAATACTTGGAGGTGAATTTAGAAAATGGTATTTTATTTGTAAACGAAATAATTGATCGAGAGGAACTATGTGAACAGAGTCTGTCTTGCTCTTTCCATTTGCAAGTGGTAATCGAAAACCCATTGGAACTGTACAGGGTTGAGGTGGAGATTTTAGATGTGAACGATAACTCACCCAGTTTTCCGTGGAGTGAGTTTAATTTGGATATATCCGAGTCGGCGGTACCCGGGTCCCGCTTCCCACTAGAGAGCGCGCAGGACTTGGACGTTGGAAGCAACTCGCTCCGCTCTTATCTGCTGAGTGTGAATGAACATTTTGTCCTGGACATCCAGACGCGTAGTGATGGCAGTAAGTTTGCGGAGTTGGTCCTGGAGAGCCCCTTGGACAGAGAGCAGCAGAATACGCACCAGGTGGTGCTGACGGCCGTGGATGGAGGCTCGCCGGAGAGATCCGGGACAGCGCAAATCAATATAACAGTTCTGGATGCAAATGACAACGCGCCCGTGTTCGACCAGTCTTTCTACAGAGTAAGGCTCGTGGAAAACGCACCGAAGGGCACCGTTGTGATAAAACTAAACGCATCGGATTTGGATGAGGGTCCTAATGCGGATATCACATACTCTTTCAGCGGGCATGCTCCCATAAAAGTGCGCGAGCTGTTCAGTGTGGATTCGCGCACTGGAGAGATCAGAGTGAAAGGTGTCGTAGATTATGAAAAGGCCAGGATGCATGAGATATATGTGCAAGCCAAGGACAAGGGCCCATCGGCAGTGGCCGTGCACTGTAAAGTTCTAGTCAATATCTTAGATGTGAATGACAACCTCCCGGAGGTGATCTTGACATCAGTGTCCACACCTGTCCAAGAGGACGCACCACCGGGGACTGTGATAGCTGTCATCAGCGTCATGGACAAAGACTCGGGTGAAAATGGAAATGTTGACTGTGAAATTCCACATCATGTCCCCTTCCAGCTCCACTCATCTTTTAAGAACTATTATACTTTGGTTACTTGTGATTTTTTGGACAGAGAGACGGTGCCAGAGTACAACATCACTCTCACAGCAAGGGATATGGGCGCACCTCCCTTGTTCACAAGGAAAACTATTTTGGTTCAAGTGTCAGACATGAACGACAACACACCCCGATTCAAGCAGCCATCATACACCGTCTATTTGACAGAGAATAACGCACCAGGAGCCTCAATTTGCTCGGTTACTGCCCTGGATCCAGATTCAGACCAAAATGCCTATCTCTCTTACTCTATTCTGGAAGGTGATATACATGGGATGTCCGTGTCCACCTACGTCTCCATAAACTCAGACAACGGGAATATTTACGCATTGCGTTCTTTTGACCATGAGCAGCTAAGAAACTTTCAGATTTTAGTCCAAGCACAAGATGCCGGGTTTCCACCCCTGAGAGCCAATGTTACCGTAAATGTCTTTATTTTAGACCAAAATGACAATGCACCAGTCATAGTAGCACCTCTACCCCAAAACGGCACCGCAGCGACTGAAGTGGTGCCCAGGTCAGTTGATGCTGGCTATCTTGTGGCAAAAATCACTGCGATGGACGCAGACACAGGTCAAAACTCGCGTCTGTTCTACCAGGTGCTCCAGGCAAACGACCCGAGCCTGTTTAGCGTCGCTCTGTACACGGGCGAAATCAGGACGATTCGCCGATTTGTGGAAAAAGACCCCATAAGGCAAATGCTGGTCATTCTGGTCAAGGACAACGGTCAGCCACCCCTTTCGGCCACAGTTTCCATCATCCTGTCAGTTGTTGACAACGTGCCAGAATCGCTGCCTGATTTCGGCGACCTCACACTGAGCCCCCAGTACCGCTCGAACCTCACGCTGTACTTAATAGTGTCTCTGGGCGTTATCTCGTTCACGTTTCTGGTGGCTATTATCGTCCTGGCAGCGATAAAGGGATACAGGGACAGACATTCCATTCGGAGGTATAACTTCTCTCTGAGTGCATGCTGCGGGTTCCGATCAGAGGAATCTACCACTGATGTGTTCAAGAAGTCCAACTTGAACGTGCAGATAACCACAGGCACCAAAGGATCCACGAACTGCGTTGAGGCAAATGGCAACGGCCCCCTTTCTCAGCCATACTGCTACAAGATGTGTCTGACCCCGGAATCATCCAAGAGCGATTTCATGTTCCTAAAGTCATGCAGTCCGATGAATGCGACTCCACAGAAGAATAATGCCAAGGGCGCAGACTACCCCAAATCGGGTTGGAGCGCACAGGACTCCCGCAGCCTGATAGTGAACAACGGAGCAACTATTCCGAACGAGGTAAATGGTCTAGGCCTGTACTGCTCCAAATATAATCACATCAGACCTCCAAGTAATTATAATGTATAATTTTATTTCTATAATTTTGATGATTGTCACTCATGCTTGTTCAACAACTAAGAAATATTGCAAATTATAAATCTGTCAATAAACGGAGTAATTACGCACAAGTCGGGAAAGCTGATTATATTGGTACGGCTAACGTTTAAAGTACAAAATATGACTTCCAAAGTCATACTATTAAAATGGTGCATGAAGACTATATGTATTGAAGTGGACTGAGACACACTTATACTATTAGGTGCGAGTGAGCTAAGGGCAGGGGCAAACGTCACTGGTTGAATAATCCTTAAAACGGTCCGTGGTTTGTCTATCCACCATGGTTTATATGTAATATAGTGTAATATATCATGTAACATAAATCAATTGTAGCCCAGGTGATACCGTAAACGTCTAAAGGCTTATAGAAATGGAGAAGTCATGTGATGTATAACGTGCTATAAGCAAAACACCTTATTGCATTGTTATCCTGACTGCCTCAGCAATCCAACAATTTCCATTTGTCTGTTCAAGGATAAACTGACGCTGCAAGGCCTTGAGCGTGAATAGAGCAAGACGTCCATAGTGTGATGGGACTCATACAGTACACACAGTAATATATCAAAGAATGAATGTATCCGAATATAACTGTTTAAAAGTCATGAAATAAATCAATAAAACACGCAGAACGCATATACATATGTACGATTACTCTGATGACTGGGGATGGTGGCTCACTTGCAACTTCACATAATCTGCTTCTCCCTAGGGATACTCCGTCGTGCCACGGGGGGGCAATAGTTGCATGCCTGGGTGCGTTAGCGGACTGTAGTAGGCCTACTGTAGAACATTAGTGCAAGACGTGATACAACTGTACTGCTCATTTTCCCATTCATTAGTTCATTTATGAATTCCTTATTGATTTATTTCAAGTGGCAATTGAAACTATCCACTGCATGGTACATAATTTAATATTTCTCACAGACTCATATTTATTTGTCGCAATTATATGTAATTGATGTGGGCTATCCTTTCAGCTGTATTACTAACCTATCTACGTCCTCAATTGTGCAGCTCAAGCAAGCGAACATGGACTGGACATTGACGAAAAATCGACGAAATTCAGCACACAAAAGGTCAACGAAAAATGCTGGTGGAAAAAAAAACAAGCGAGCACACACACATTTCACATTTACATTTTAGTCAATTAGAGACGCTCAGTTAGTGCATTCATCTTAAGATAGCCAGGTGGGACAACCACATATCACAGGCATAGAAAGTCATGTTTTATTCTATAACGTAGCTGTCAGTAGAGTGTAGTGGTGGTGGGGGTTGAGGTGAGGTGAGGTGAGGAGGGGGATTATTTAAGATACAGTTTGAAGAGGTAGGGTTTCAGATGTGTTCAGAAGATGGGGAGGGACTCTGTAGTCCTAGCTTCAGGGGGAAGCTGGTTCCACCATTGGAGTGCCAGCACAGAGACGAGCTTGGACTGGGCTGAGCGGGAGCTGCACTCCGGTAGAGGTGGGAGGGCCAAGAGACCAGAGGTGGCAGAACAGAGTGATCGGGTGTAAGGTTTAAGCATAGCGTGAAGGTAGGGGGGGGGGGCATGAACGCACACACACACACTAGTCATTCTAGTTCCTTATTTGTATTTTCTTTCTACAGCTTTAGCACCATGGAGAGGACCTTCCCACGTAGACCCAGGCCGGACCCTGATGGCTTCTCCTGCCCGGTGGCACCGCAGTACTATACCTGGGGTAGTCATATGCGTGGTACGTGGACCAGGAACCTACAGTGTCCCAAAATATTCTATACCAATACTAAAAGACAACAAAATACAGACCGGCAGTCTCGAGAAATAATTATAAAACTGACGCCATGACATTATTTCACACTTTATAAAATGTTGCTATTGCAGAAACCACACTAACTAACGAACACTTTCTTATGTGATTTGTTTTGTTAGCAGAATACAAGATGTCCTCCCAGATCGAAGGGATTGGAGGGGTTGGAAGTGTAGGAAGGGTTCCAAACCGTTCGTGGACTCCGAGCTACACCCAGCCTCCATCTGCACAGCCACCACCTGACTACCAGCACAACGTCTACATCCCTGGCACACCGTCTGGGTACTGCACTCTGAAGCCTGCACCCAGGGGGGAACTGGATGTCTACAACTCATTCTCTACGTTTGGAAAGAATAAGAGGTTCACCTCTAGCTATGACCCGAGCTTTGCCCAGAGAGGGGACAACCTGATAAACAAGGACTTTTTTAAATGAATATATTAGAAGACACTGTGCATACAATTTAATACACACTTCCGTGGATGTTCGTTAACTATTAATATAATCAACCCATATAGTTTAAACCTCTGTGCACAAGGAAAATTAAAATAGTTTAGTATAATTGAATCCATGCTTCGAACACATAACTTAATACTTTACAGCATATTATTTTCTCTCAATACAGCAGTGTCATAATTCTCTCTTTTCATTTGTATCATGTACAGTCCTGGTTGATAATGATGATGAGATTGTGCAGATATAAGGGAAATTATAGTCACTTGTGGGGATAATGAGGAAAATGATCTGAGGATATCTGTTCCCAGCAGTCATGGCAAATTCTCCAAATGCCTTGAGGGTTGCGTTGTGAAGATTGTGCACGGCATTCTGTTATGCAGTAATTTACAAGCATATATATCATATTGTTGTACTTTATACCTTCATGTTTGACCCGCTTGGCTTCTTAAACGTGTTTATATGTATAAAATCGGATTTTACTGCTGATTTATTTTAATCAATGTGGGTTAGGACGGGTGGACTGGAGGACACGCAGAGCCTTACGTTTGGCTACGGGACATACAATGGAGTTGTGGAGATATATATACAATCTAGATTCAATAATGTAGAATATATTTCTGTGGTTGGAGCCAATGCCCGTGGAAGGTGGTGCTGAATTGACGTAGACAATCGCTGTGACGTTGACGTCACATTATGATTATTGCGTCAAAAGTTGAATTCTTATCTATCTGTTGCTCTGAGATTTAGAGCCATATCGCTATCGCTCTGTTGTTGCTTTTGCAGTGCGACTTCTACTGTCAGATCGAGGCCATCTCAAGTTCTGGTTTTGAGGTGCTGCTGATTATGACAACTTGCAGGGGAGTTTTATCACAGGTATGTATAGCATAATTAAAATACTGCCTTGCACGTTTTACAGACCATTTAGTGGGGCCCGTATATGAGCCTAGCTCCGTCAACATGAAATCAAAGAAGCAGATTAAGAGAAATGGCAATATGTGAGGAAGACTATTATTTTTATATTTATTTTTATATTTTGGCGTTTCGAATCCACACGTAGATCAAGTATGCTTTGATATTGGACACCGTGCCGCTGTTCCCTAAGAATTTTCTTCACCATCACACAGTCAGGGGATGTGGCTTGACATCGACACTAGCTAGGTTGACATCCAAAAAGCGACAGATTTTCATGCGAATATTCTATAATTCGCATAAAGAAAATATACGCTTTTTTCAACCAGTGGTGTTTCCAGCAAATGTATTTGTTGCAGAAAAAAATATGTGCATGATGATGTAGTCTACACAAAATGTACGTTTTCATTGAAATGTTGATGTAGGCCTACAGTATAAAAATCTAAAGTTCAACGTGTTTCCATAGCATTTTCAACTCTACAGATAGTTTTGTCACACGCTCTAGCCAAAAGCTCGCAGATACAGTGCGGGTAGGCTGTGCGAGTAGGCTAGTCTACATGATGAGATCAGTATGGATAAGAGCGATAATATAATTGATTTGTCAAACGGCAGTCAAGCATCTATCATCATGTCACCAGAATAAGACCATCGCTCATTCAATCAATCTTGTTTGTAGATCCAGATACTGTGTGGCGCAGTTCATGTGGCTGGCTGCTGAATTTAGGTTGGCTCGGAATTTACGCAGACTATCCTTGTGACGTTAAAATCACATTACGATTACTATTATTCTATTTATCTTTTGCACTGATTTTTAGTTCACGAGATCAGTGTTGCTCAGAGAGGCCCTGACGCTGTTATCGCGCTTGTCGCTGTCGCAGGAGGACGATCAAGTGAGGGAGAGGCCAAGTTATAGCTTTGAGGTGCTGATTATCACAACTTCCCGGAAGCTTGTTAACAAGTAGGAGCGTGTAGAGGGCTTTCGAAAGATTACTTTGCGTCTGCAAACATGCATTAATGTTACATTCAAAACATTTCCACATAGCTCACACAATGTCGCTGTTCCTTTACGACTACTCAGCAGACGTCATCACGATTGGGAGGGCAACGCACCGCATTTGTACCGCGTGGAGGCTTGGTATGAATTCCCCGGTGCAGAAGAGAAGGCTACCGATTGTTTCTCACATAAACAATAGCTTTTAGATGTAAATATATTCGGCTTCAACGCATTGCTACAAGTACTGTTATATTTTACCATATTTGGTTTGCAATAATGGCTTTATCCATTGCAACTGTCTGGACAAGGTGCGCCACGGTTCTCTTTGTATTCAGCGGGATGTGGGGAATTGCTTTGCCCATTACTCGCTACTCTATTCCCGAGGAAATGCAAGAGGGTTCCGTTGTTGCAAACCTGGCTACAGATTTGGGACTTGACGTTCGCGCTCTGGTAACACGCAAGGCAAAGCTTGACATCATCCACACAAAAAAATATTTGGACATTAACAAAGAAACGGGAGAGCTGTTCATACTTGAAAAGATAGACAGGGAATACATATGTTCGAGCAAGACAACGTCTTGTTTTCTTAAAACGGATGTCATACTTGAAAATCCCATTCGTATTTTTTACATTGAGCTTGAAATCATGGACATAAATGACAACGCACCTGTCTTTCGAAGGGAGACAATGCAATTGGATATTTCAGAATCTACCGCTCCGGGAGAGAGATTCTCTTTGACAAATGCTGTGGATGCAGATGTCGGTGCGAATTCGATTAAGACTTACTATTTGAGCGAAAGCAAGTATTTTACAATTGAAATACAGACCGGAAGCGATGGCTCTAAATATGTAGATTTGGTTATCAACAGTAATTTAGACCGAGAGG
Organism: Oncorhynchus gorbuscha; assembly: GCF_021184085.1. Lineage (NCBI taxonomy): Eukaryota > Metazoa > Chordata > Actinopteri > Salmoniformes > Salmonidae > Oncorhynchus > Oncorhynchus gorbuscha. The sequence continues at coordinate 68,260,999 of NC_060174.1, read as the reverse complement.
AACAGGCGGTGCATAATTTAATATTAACCGCTGCAGATGGTGGGGTTCCTGCGCGCTCATCCACAGCCAGTATCTTCCTTAGAGTTCTGGATATCAATGACAATGCCCCCTTTTTTAACCAGCCGATATATGCTATTAATGTAAGTGAAAACTCCCCAATTGGAACTCTAGTAATGAAGTTGAACGCAACAGACTTGGACGAGGGCACGAACGCAGAGATTACATATTCATACACGTTATATACATCCGAGAAGACACAAGAAAAGTTCTATCTAAATTCAAATACAGGGGAAATAAAGGTGAAGGATGTGATTGATTTTGAGGAGAGTCACAGTTTCGATATATATATTCAAGCAAGAGACCAAGGATCGAATTCGTTATCTGGAGATTGTAAAGTAATGGCGTTTATTACCGATCTGAATGACAACTATCCTGAGGTCACCATTACATCTTTTAAAAGCACGGTCAATGAAGATGTTGTCATTGGAACATTGATAGCAGTAATCAGTATAAGCGATAGGGACTCTGGGGTCAACGGTGAAGTTGAACTCACTTTGAACCAACAAGCATCCCTACCCTTCGTTCTCGATAAGTCTTCGGAGGATTACTTTGCTCTGCTTATTTCAGAACCACTGGACCGTGAGACAATTCCAAGATATGACATCACTTTCATAGTCACAGACAAAGGAACACCTCGCTTATTTGACAATGAGACAATCACCTTGGAGATACTGGACGTCAATGATAACGCACCAGAATTCCCCCAGTCGTTCTACACAATCCATGTTGTGGAGAACAACATCCCCGGCGCACTGTTGACGTCACTCAGTGCTTTTGACCCGGACTTCCACGAGAACCAGTATCTGGTCTATTTTATCATGGAGAAGGAGATCATCAACACGTCTATGTCCATGCTGTTCTCCATTAATCCAGAGAATGGCAACCTTTATGCTCTAAAGACCTTTGACTTTGAAAGGGAGAAGGAGTTTCTTTTCCACATAGAGGCCAGAGACTCTGGGTTACCTCCACTCAGCAGCAATGTGACAGTTCACGTCATCATTCTGGACCAGAATGACAACACCCCGCTCATAGTGTCGCCTTGGCGAGCACAGGGCTCGGTAATTGAAGAGGTGATCCCGAGGTCCGTTGATAAAGGATTCCTGATTGTCAAAGTAATAGCCATTGACACAGACTCATTACAGAACTCACGGGTCACATATCAGCTTCTACAGTCCAGTGACTCTACTCTATTCAGTCTAGATCAGTACAATGGGGAGATCCGGACCACAAGAATGTTCAGCTACAGGGACCCCCGTCACCAGCGGCTGGTTGTTGTCGCCAAAGACAATGGAGACCCTGCTCTTTCGGCCACAATTACCATCAAGATATCAACAGTAGAACACATGGTGACGCCATTCTCAGAAACTACTGAGGTGCCTTTAGAATTTGACTTGTTCACAGACTTAAATCTGTATTTGGTCATCGGTTTGGGTTCGGTGTCCTTCCTGCTGTTGATCACCATATTGGTGATCATTGTGCTGAAGTGTCAGAAACCGAAGCCCATGAAGATGCCTCCTGCTATAAATATGAATCTGAACAGTCTGAACAGGAACAGTGTGATCAGCGGAAACAGTTACATCAGCCAGAGGAGCTCCACCATCGCTGATTCCACCCTCATCTCCAGTGATGCCTACTGGTACAGCCTGTTTCTGGCAGAGACTAGGAAAGGCAATGTGGTTGTCAGACAGCCTATAGTACCCAAGGGAGCAGGCTACTTTGTGTCCAGTATACCCAGAAGCACAGGTCCCTCAGAGACCAGCGACTCAAGAGCATCCACACTACAGGTATGTGCTCCTCTGGGATGGAGGCCTGGAGCAGTTTTCCTCTTGTATTTCTTCATATGAAATGCACACTCCTCCTTCCTTCATGTAATCACAAATCAGACAAGGGTGGATTAATGAAAGCAGTAGCCTTGCTTTCATTGAGCCTATAATGCATTCACTGATTACATGAATGAAGGATGCATTCAAAAAATATTCAGACAGGGCCTCGTTTTGCAAAGAACATTATTTCCCCCTTTGAAAAAATATTCAGACAGGGCCTCGTTTTGCAAAGAACATTATTTCCCCCTTTGAAAAAATATTCAGACAGGGCCTCGTTTTGCAAAGAACATTATTTCCCCCTTTGAAAAAATATTCTAGACCAGAGCTACCTCTGCATGTTTCTATGTTCTGGCACTGCACACCCTGCAGACTGAGTGACTGTTTGACCCACTTCACAATGTCATATTCATTCCTCTTAGAGGAGGAGCCTACAGACCCTGTGTCGCCTCAGTGCAGCTCTCAGCCTTCTACTAACACACTCCAGTTAATGAACAGAGACTGTGGTAGTGTGCTATTTAGAACTACATCTCTGACCAGGGTTTACCAATTCGAGGATGCTTGAGGTTGGTTTGTTAAATAAACCCAATTTATTTCTAAGGATCTATGGGATGTCTGCAGGTTTTATCGTGTTATGCTCTGCTCTAGTCCTGTGGTGTTTGAACACAGGCAGTCTATTGCTGTGTGTTTTGTAGACATTAACAGAAATACTTATTTGCTTTTAATTTGCCCTGCTGCCTTTCACTCTACTGGGGTTTGGCTCCGATTGCTTACGTAAGTCATTGAGCCATGCTAATTCCCAAGTCATGTTACTGCCACTTCCTTTCATTCTTTGCTTGCAGTTCATGCAATTTTAATGCATTAAAAAAATGGCTTTCCAAGATCGTCTGCATGCTGTTGTCTCAGACATTACAACTCTTTGAGGTCAGGGAATTGAAAACCAGGCCTGGGGTTTGTGTAATAATAAAACTAACCCGGGGGAGAAGAATGGACTCAAGTGAACTCTTTCACAGATCAACTTCGTACAGTATAATATTAATGGGAAAGTCGGTGTAGGCTAAACATTGTACGACATTGTGTTTATTCTAATGACATTTGTGTAGATGTGTGTTTGTCTTTGTGTATTTTTTTCTTCAGGTTGCAGGCCCAATAAGACTGAACTGAACTGGCATTTTAATTTCAGCTTTGATTTAGGGACAAGACAGAGTCCTCTCCATTGTACTGCCATGACATGAAAACTAACGAGATGGATTGGATTAGTGGAGCGTGTTTAAAAAAAAGTGTGTGTGTGTATTTTGAACCTTTCTTTTTTCCTATTCTAAAGTACTCAAAATGAAAGGAAGCCCATTCTACAGCTGGAGGTATGCTCATTGCTGGTATCATGTAGGAGCACTGTGATTGGTGTAACTCAAACTAGGATTATGTTTCTAGGCCTGTACTTTTGGATCAATTTTCTAATTGTCACTTTTATCAACCCAGATGTGGGGTTGATCTGTGTAGGCAGAGTTCGGGGGTCCTTTTTAAAAGGGGGCATGGATTGTATAATGTCAGCAAAGAGCAGACAAACATTGATTCTCAGAGAGGAGGCAGAGAAAGGATGATGAATTCCTGCACTCTTAGAAAAAAGTGTTCCTAAAGGGTTCTTCGGCTGTCCCCATAGGAGAACTCTTTTCGGTTTCAAGTAGAACCCTTTCCGCAGCGGATTCTACATGGAACCCAAGAGGATTCTACATGGAACCAAAACGGGTTCTTCAAAGGGGACAGTTGGGGACAGTTGAAAATCCCTTTTTATGTTCTAGACAGCACCTTGGTTTCTCCCTTTCTCTATTTTTCATCTGTCCCCTTCCCCTGACACTCACTGCACACCCTCCTTCCCATTGACCTTCATTGTGATGCGTCTGTGAGCTATGAATATTACATTTGGAAATCTCTCTAAAGCGGGAAACCAATCACTCACTGACAGCTGAGATTAGGCCCAAAGTGGCTGCCAGGTCAGAATAATAATGACAATATGTGGTTTGTTTGGCAGAGACTCACAGCAAAGCTCTAAGCACAAATAACGTAGAGGATTAAGGTATGCACTGTCCTGGTCCTGAGCTCTCAGTGTGTACACCTGTCTCAGAGCAGTGGATGCATCATCCAGCACCTCTGTCACATCCACACACATCATATTTTAGCCCTGCCCCTGCTGCCCAGCAGCCACCTCTTATCACTGGCCCAATACAAGGGAAAATATTTCAATTATGATCAGCATGGTGTCAGGCAGTGGCCACAGACTAACACAGACTAACTAACACAGACTGTGGCCTCCATAAACATAGTACCAATTGCCCCTCACGCACACGCACGCACGCACGCACGCACGCACGCACGCACGCACGCACGCACACACAATTGTACTAAAATAGTTCAAACGCCAGCCTGCCTATCTCCCACTCTCCCAAACTGTGATGTGCATGTCTCTATGGTACATATAGCCCTTTCATTTTTCCTTATTCTTGTCATTTGTTTGGTTTTATTCAAATTTCACTTGCTTGCTTTTTAATCTGGCCTAGATGCACATGATAGATCCATTCTGTAATTTGTCCTGATTTCTATTGTCTGTGAGGATAATAAAATAAGGATTTGAACAAATAGCCCATGTAGACATTTTTATGGAACTCACCATGCACACCTCCCTACATAATCCAGAGCATGATAATTGTTTAAGTAACTCAGTATGTAACACCCACCCATGTTTGAATGATTGATTGATTGATTGATTGTGCAGTAACCCGTCATGTCCCAGTTGAGGGATCTTATCAGTTGCATGAGTTGTGACTCCTTAAAGGCTGTCAGTCAAGCTGATCCCCTCCTCTCTCCATCTCCTATTGGCTGACTGTATTTTCTATTTATTGGCAGGATTCCAGGGCCAGCAGTGACCTGCCATGATGTCCTCATTCGGGGGTATTCAGCTGGAGAATGTTCAAAGATGTTAAGAGCGACACCAACACCCCTCTTCAATCACTGGGATCCAACAGTTACTTACCTCTGGGGGCAGCTCCTCCAACCCTCTGCCCTCCTCGAACAGACCACACCTGTAGACTACGTTCATCAGTTTCCATCAAGCATGAATCTGCATGGCTACATCGACAGGTACTTGCATTTAGAAAATATCCTAAAGAAGAAAGGAACTTAACATGATGTCTTTATGCAAAGCACCCTCTGTTAACATTGGAGCAGGCACTCAATATCTTCCAAAATCCTATCTTACCTCTTCAGGAAAAACATGACACAAAAGGGATATTCTGTCGTGTCCTTGTGATGGTACCTCATTGTGATGTCATAATGCATTATTGGGGCATGTGTGAGAGGTCACAGTCATAGAACAAAAAAAAACATGTACAAGAGAAGGATGTTGCCAATGCCTTCCATAACCCCTTTAGCTGGTGAAATAACAATCTTAGTTCATCTGTGAATGTGTAGTGTGCACACTCTAGGTAAGAAGTTTAGTTTATTTTGATTAGAAATAAGACTTAACATTTTTCATCATTTTTGCTTTCTCGATCTTGCTTTTGGCTCCGGACATCAGCCTATAGTATGGAATGATTCATTTCCTGATACATGGTGTTGGATGTGCATGTTGAGTTACTACTATAAAATAGATCAATACCTGATACCTGTCATCCAATGAGCCAGGTATGAGAGAAGTACCCCATGTTGCTCCACTTCACATTGCAGACAGAGTTAATATATTCTCACAGTTCAAATATTTATGAGCACATTTGACAGCGGCACTATATTTAGTATATTTTGATGATAGACATTTCCTTCTCAGCATATCTATATAAAGCACAGACTAGAATCCATTTCTAGTGTGAGATCATGTCCAAGGAAATGCTGAGGACAGTGACACACCAGGATTTAGCTCCTACCTGCCTAAACAATGCAATATGATGGTCAACCTAGAAAACACTGTATGTAGAATAGCTGTAGCACGAAAGGGCTTCACTTTACAACAACTTATCATACCTCCATCTGAGTTTTGTCAACGTACCTGTGCGGGCCTCTGCCCGGTTCTGATTACTCTAACACTTTCCCTGCACTGTGAACAAGCCTCAGAGAATCAGCTAAAGGAGAAATCAACGTAAAACAGGAGGCTTACGGGAAGAACCCATGTGTACTTACTTTAAATGAGAAATGTTACTATATTCACTTATGAAATATGACTTTTGAAAGTATATATCATTGTATATTCAAAAGGTATTGTGTGTTTGGCATGATACAATACTCTGGACATGATTTTTAACTTTACAATGTTTTATGAATTTGTATGTTTTTTAATATCTTTTTTATATTTTGACCTAACAGTTCTTAATGCTACTTTTTGTGACTTATTCAAGTGCATTGTGTAGTCTACTGTATTATATTTGTAGTGCAATAATACCGCATTCAATTATTTTATCTGATACAGTGTACAGACAGACAATCTCAAGTATTTTATGACATTTGAATGGAGTACTCCACTGCTTGAGCATTTCACCAACATGTTATTTTCAGAGTATCAAAGTGTTCACAGACATAGAGTAGTTGTTCTCCCAGCAAGACCATAACGTGCAAAGATTTCATGCAAGGAGTTAGGTCTTAGAAATGAGAAACTAGAACATACAGCAGTGTGTCCATGTGACAATATGGAGGGAAAGGCCAAAATAAGGAGAGCAAGATAAGTAGAGAGAAACTGTGAAGACGAGCGTGGGACAGAAAGACTATGCTACTAATACTATTCTATTCCTTTGACGTTAGTGCGTGACTTTATAGGCCGAACACTCACAATCCATCCAATCTCATTTGAAATGCAATACTGTACTTAAATCCTACTACACTATTATTATTATTATATTATATTATTACACTGGTCAAAAAATAAAGGGAACCCTAAAATAACACATTCTAGATCTGAATGAATGAAATATTCTTATTAAATACTTTTTTTCTTTACATAGTTGAATGTGCTGACAACAAAATCACACACAAATTATCAATGGAAATTAAATGTATCAACCCATGGAGGTCTGGATTTGGAGTCACACTCAAAATTAAAGTGGAAAAACACACTACAGGCTGATCCAACTTTGATGTAATGTCCTTAAAACAAGTCAAAATTAGGCTCAGTAGTGTGTGTGGCCTCCACGTGCCTGTATGACCTCCCTACAATGCCTGGGCATGCTCCTGATGAGGTGGCAGATGGTCTCCTGAGGGATCTCCTCCCAGACCTGGACTAAAGCATCCGCCAACTCCTGGATAGTCTGTGGTGCAATGTGGCGTTGGTGGATGGAGCGAGACATGATGTTCCAGATGTGCTCAATTGGATTCAGGTCTGGGGAACGGGCGGGCCAGTCCATTGCATCGATGCCTTCCTCTTGCAGGAACTGCTGACACACTCCAGCCACATGAGGTCTAGCATTGACTTGCATTAGGAGGAAGCCAGGGCCAACCGCACCAGCATATGGTCTCACAAGGGGTCTGAGGATCTCATCTCAGGACCTATTGGCAGTCATGCTACCTCTGGAGAGCACATGGAGGGCTGTGCGGCCCCACAAAGAAATGCCACCCCACACCATGACTGACCCACCGCCAAACCGGTCATGCTGGAGGATGTTGCATGCAGCAGAACGTTCTCCACGACGTCTCCAGACTGTCATGTCTGTCACGTGCTCAGTGTGAACCTGCTTTCATCTGTGAAGAGCACAGGGCGCCAGTGGCGAATTTGTCAATCTTGGTGTTCTCTGGCAAATGCCAAACGTCCTGCACGGTGTTGGGCTCTAAGCACAACCCCCACCTGTGGATGTCGGGCCCTCATACCACCCTCATGAAGTCTGTTTCTGACCGTTTGAGCAGACACATGCACATTTGTGGCCTGCTGGAGGTCATTTTGCAGGGCTCTGGCAGTGCTCCTCCTGATCCTCCTTGCACAAAGGCGGAGGTAGCGGTCCTGCTGCTGGGTTGTTGCCCTCCTATGGCCTCCTCCACGTCTCCTGATGTACTGGCCTGTCTCCTGGTAGTGCCTCCATGCTCCGGATACTATGCTGACAGACACAGCAAACCTTCTTGCCAAATCTCGCATTGATGTGCCATCCTGGATGAGCTGAACTTACCTGAGCCACTTGTGTGGGTTGTAGATTCTGTCTCATGCTACCACTAAAGTGAAAGCACCGCCAACATCCAAAAGTGACCAAAACATCAGCCAGGAAGCATAGGAACTGAGAAGTGGTCTGTGGTCACCACCTGCAGAACCACTCCTTTATTGGGGGTTAATTTCCACCTGTTGTCTATGTTATTTGCATAACAGCGTGTGAAATTTATTGTCAATCAGTGTTGCTTCCTAAGTGGACAGTTTGATTTCACAGAAGTGTGATTGACTTGGAGTTACATTGTGTTGTTTAAGTGTTCCCTTTATTTTTTTGAGCAGTGTATATATATCTCCATCATATAGGCTGCATGGGAACACACTAAGTTCGTCCTATACACAGTTATTTGCACTGAATCCAGAACCTGGTTGCACTACTCATCTACCACAAACTGCAGTGCAGCTGTAGTTCTCATCAATGTTCCAGATCTCTCTTGATCTCTTTCCCCTTGTTAAAGCTCTCTGTGAGGTCACTGTGTGGGGGAGGTGCTACACTAATTATGGTAAACATGTGGGCTCTGCCTACTCTGCCCGTAGGGAGGGAAAACTGCCTGAGCATTGTGTAAAGACACCTTTAGTTGGGTTACAGAAAATATCCAACTGAATTCAGACGTGTTGTGCTCTTTATGGGTGTCAATGCGTTACCCCAGTACATGTGACATGAGGACAATGAGATAATGGTGCTTAATCCAGATTCAAGTCATGATTATTACCAGGGATAAAATGTAATCTGGATGAATTTAGATCCCAGGAGTTTTGAGAGAACATCCTAAGCAGCCAGTGGCTGTGTGATGTGACCTGAGACCTCAAGCTCTACTTTGACAGAACAGATGTTCTGTGGAAACCAACGGAGGAGTTTAAAACCTGTAACGGCGTATCTACTTTGTACTTTGTGTTTTTTATTTTTTTTAAATACAATATACTTTTTTATATCTGCTGTAATCTCTGAACTTGGCTTGATAGCACAGGAGTGTGTTTGTGTTGCTTGCTTCAGTGTCATGCAGATGTGTCTGTCTCCGTTGTGCGGCTACACTGCTTATTCCTGCATTTTGATTCTACAGTCTACTGTATCTGCCCGCCTTTCTGCAGGACTTCCTGTGTTCTAGGTGGGTGGGGGGTGGGGACACAACCCACAACGCTGATTGGTAGATGAGAGAATGGCCTTGCTTACATTTTTAAAATTCAAAAACAGTTTGGATGTTGTTTCTGTTGTTTATTGTCCCGCTTGTAGATGCGTATGTGAATAAAGCTTTTAGAGCTGTGCTTCTATGGGTCAGTTTCTTTCCGAAGGCCAGTATTGAAGTTATCGGTGTTGATCGGATACTTAAATCATCAGGCCATCATCAACCCAGTTTCTCACTCCAGTGCTCCATACTGAATCAGGGAGTTTGATGATTAAACTGAGGGAGAGGTTAAGATTCAGGAAGTAGGAGGTAGAAACACAGCTTTCTCCTGGCGATGTTCTTCTTATCTTAAGGACGTTAAAGACATGCCCACACTGCTCAGTGAAACACTGATGGATGATCTCCAGTATGACAGCACAAAGCCTCTACCCGGCAGTCCGCTGCCAACGATTGATGGGAGTGGGCTGGTTGCTAGGAACCACCCAGTACCTAAGAAACGGTTGCCATGACAACTGCATCAGCTTCCCGTGATCACAGAGGAGGGGAGATTATCATGAACACCCTGCATTCTATTTAGTCTCCATCACTCCCTCTCAATTTTGGGTGTTCTGTCTCTGCGATTAAATCTGTCTGCGATGTGATTGCCTTTGCACAAAATAGTTCCTAACTCATCATATCAAATTTTATTTCTCACATGTGCCAAATACAGGTGGTGTAGACCTTTCAGTGAAATGCTTACTTACAAGTCCTTAACCAACAATGCAGAAAAATAAGTATTAGGTAAAAAACAGACAAGTAAAATAACAGTACCCCTGAGGTGCTGACCTGTTGCACCCTCGACAACAACTGTGATTATTATTATGTGGCCATGCTGGTCATCTATGAACATTTTAACATCAGACAACTTTTCTAGGGAGTTTTTCCTAGTCACCGTGCCTCTACACCTGCATTGCTGGTAAACACACACTTGCTATTTGGGGTTTTAGGCTGCGTTTCTGTACAGCACTTTGTGACATCAGCTGATGTAAGAAGGGCTTTATAAATACATTTGTTTGATTACATTTGATTGATACAGCTGTAGAACCATTTGAGGATCTATGGACCCATGCCAAGTATTTTCAATCTCCTGAGAGGGAATAGGCTTTGTCGTGCCCTCTTTCATGACTGTCTTGGCATGTTTGGACCATGATAGTTTGTTGGTGATGTGGACACCAAGGAACTTGAAGCTGCCCCACTACAGCCCTGTCGATGAGATTGGGGGCGTGCTCCGTCATGACACAATATCTCTGTTTGGCTAGAGTGGGAATGACACTTTATTATCATCATACTGTATGCCATCTTGGGCAATGATAATGAATTCATCTTGAATGCATACTAGCTATAGTTTGGCACTCCAGTATTTCAGTAATCATATTCAAGCCTCTGCATAGTGCTCCAGTTACAACAGTCAATACCTTCTATATGCAGCGCCAACCCCAACAAACCTCTGCTCTCTTGCTCTCCCTCCCTCTGTCTCGGTGTGAAGACCAACGCTCGGAGACTAGAAGCAAGTAGAGTGAACATTTAATGGATAACAGACAAGAAACAAACAAGGACAGCGTCTGGACAGGGGAAAACATAACGACATCAATGCTGACACGGGGACGGAGGAACAGACAGATATAGTGATGGCAATCAAAACGTGAAGGAGTACAGGTGAGTCCAATGAAGCACTGTTGCGCACAGAGAAGGTGACAGGTGTGCGTAATGATGGTGACAGGTGTGCGTAATGATGGGCAGCCTGGCGCCCTCGAGTGCCAGGGAGGTGGAGCGGGAGCAGGCGTGACACTCAGTCTTTCTCTCCCTCTATCTCCCACCATTCTCAGTCGCTCTCTCTCATAAACACCTACTATGCTGATGTGCACACTAGCATGTACAGTATGTGTGTGCACACGCACACTCCTCTTTTTAGGACCTTGGTCAGTGAGGTGACCAAGAACCAGATGATCACTCAGAGATATCCAAAGTTCCTCTGTGGAGATGGGAGAACCTTCCAGAAGGACAACCATCTCTGCAACACTTCACCATTCAGGCCTTGCTGGTAGAGTAGCCAGATGGCAGCCACTCCTCAGTAAAAGTCACATGACAGCCTGCTTGGAGTTTGCCAAAAGGCACCTAAATGACTCTCAGACCATGAGAAACAAGATTCTCTGGTCTGATGAAACCAAGATTGAACACTTTGGCCTGAATGCCAAGCATCACATCTGGAGGACACCTGGCACCATCCCTACGTGGAAGCATGGTGGTGGTGGCAGCATCATGCTGTGTGGATGTTTTTCAGTGGCAGGGAATGTGAGACTAGTCAGGATCGAGGGAAAGATGAACGTTGCCAAGTCCAGAGAGATTTTTGATGAAAACCTGCTCCAGAGAGCTCAGAACCTCTGAATGGAGCCAAGGTTCACCTTCCAACACAGCTAAGACAAAGCACCAGTGGCTTCGGGAAAAGTCTCTGAATGTCCTTGAGTGGCCAACCAGAGCCCGGACTTGAACCCGATCTAACATATCTGGAGAGACCTGAAATCACTCTCGTCATGACTGACCACGAGAATCCAAATTGGTCAGATCAGGTTTGCAATGAATAACTTCAATCAGACTGGCTAGACTAGTTTCAAAGAAGCATCTTCGAGAGCGAATGGAAGGAAAATCAACTCTATAGTGTTAAGCAGAGTGACACAGGGGAACCCAAGAGCAGACTCAGAAGAGGAAACAGGGATAAATAAAGCAAAATATTTATTGTTACAAAGGGAGATATGGAGTACAGATCCAGGGAAGCTCAGAAAAACCAGATGTGGAGACTGAGGTTGGAGCTAGCTGAGTAGAACAGGGTAAACAGGTCCTGAGGGGAGTCCAAGGTAGTGGGGGTGAGTAAAATCCAGAGCAAGGTAGTTGGGTGGTGAGATGTGGAACGGGAGACAGGAGACAGGAGACAGAGTGGTAAACTGCAATGAGAGGATAAAATGTGTCAGGCAGGGAAACAGGCACAGCAGAGTAACAGGATCTTGAATAATCATAAATGACTAAAACCACGAATTGTCTGAGCAGAGATTACGATCTGGCAGTGTGGAAGTGGCAGGACTGATATTTGTAGAGGTCTTGATTATGGAACAAGTTGCAGCTGGTAGGTATCTGCTCTGACTCCAGCACACCTGTCACCAACCACACAATCACACATAGAGGGAGAGGGAGACGGAGAGCGTACAGAGGGAGTAACTGCAGGTCAAGAAGACACCGGATGAACACCAGAGGGCGCAGCAGAAGCAGGTGTGACATGTAGTTCTGTTCAGGACTACATGACAAGTCACCGGATACCGGATAGCTACGAAGAAGGACAACAGTAGAAGAGTTGTTGGAACCATTTTGACAATCAGAGCCTTACAAGTGTGCCGCGAAAAGACCCAACCCCCTTTCCAAGGCTGCCCCATTCACAGAGAGATCCCTAGGCATTTCACATAAATACATTTATGATTTCTTGCTCAAAGTGGGTGGCGGTGTGTGTGCAAAGTATATGGTTTTTGTAGGTGGGACTAGTTTCTGAATGTGGCCTATGTTAAGTGTCTCTGTCCCTCTCTCTCCCTCTTCATCTCTTCTTTAAAACCTGTTTGGGAAAGGCGTGCCGATAGCGGGACACCTCAACAACATCCGGTGAAATTGCAGCGCACCAAATTACTATAAATGATGCTATAAATACTATATACTATAAATATTTAACTTTCATAAAATCACAAGTGTAATACATCAAAATAAAGCTTAACGTCTTGTTAATCCAGCCACCGTATCAGATTTCAAAAAGGCTTTACAGCGAAAGCAAACCATGCAATTATCTGAGGACAGTGCCCTGCATACCAACACATGAAAAACATATTTCAACCAGGCAGGTGCGACACGAAAGTAAGAAATAACGATATAAAAAATGCATTACCTTTGATGATCTTCTTCTGTTGGCACTCCAAAAGGTCCCAGTTACATCACAAATGGTCCTTTTGTTCGATAATGTCCTACTTTATATCCATAAAAACTCAGTTTAGCTGGCGCGCTTCAGTCAATAATCCATCCAGTTTCCCTCCATCAAAATGCATACAAAATAAATTCCAAAACGTTACTAATAAACTTTTCCAAACAAGTCAAACAACGTTTAGACTCAAACCATAGGTATCCTAATACGTCAATAAATGATCAAATTTAATACGGAGAATAGTGTGTTCATTACCGGAGATAAATAAGAAAGAACGCGCTTTCTACCACGCGCTTGAAAACATTACAGACAGAATGGGAGCCACCTAGAAAAACTACAATTTCTGAGTCATTTTTCCAAAAACCAGCCTGAAACTCTTTCTAAAGACTGTTGAAATCTCGTGGAAGCCCTAGGAACTACAATTTGGTAGGACTTGGGCTTATAATTATAGTACTAGCTATTGAAAACAGTGGTAAGCTGAAATTTAATTTTTTGGGATGGTTTGTCCTCGGAGTTTCACCTGCCATATCAGTTCTGTTATACTAACGGACATAATTGTAACAGTCTTAGACACTTTAGAGTGTTTTCTATCCAAACTACCAATTATATGCATATCCTAGCTTCTGGACCTGAGTGACAGGCAGTTTACTTTGGGCACGCTTTTCATCCAGACGTGAAAATACTGCCCCAATTCCCAAAGACATTTCAACAAGCATCCATGTTGTTGTCTTTTCGCAAGGGACCTGTTTTCAGCGTATTACATCTCCAGTCAATAACCGGTGCAGAGTGCGTGTGTTTATCCTCTGTTCCCATTTAATTAGCTAGTAAATAAATAAATAAACAATTTTGTATAGTACTGAATCATAAGTACGGCTCTGGTTTTTGCAGATGCAAAGAGGATGCGACTGTTCAGAATGGTGATATGATATGAGGTTATGATTTATAAGTTGACTGTTTATAGATGTGATAGGTAAAGACCTTTTAGAGTTTAATTTGGGAGATGGTAACTCTTTAAAGAACCGCTCTCGTGGTGCCCCAAATCCTAATGTTAATTGTTACATGATTAATTTAATCGGGTAACAATTAAACATAGTTAATTAGATACATAACATTATTCAGATTAATATTAAGGTCAAGTCACAACACTGTGCAGCGACGCTCCCCATCCAAGCTGACAGAGGTTGAGAGGATTTGCAGAGAAGAATGGGAGAATCTCCCTAAATACAAGTGTGACAAGCTTGTAGTGTCATACCCAAGGAGATTCAAGGATGCAATCGCTACCAAAGGTGCTTCAACAAAGTACTGAGTAAAGGGTCGGAATACCTATGCAAATGTGATATTTCCAAATTTGTATTTTTTTGTTTTGTCATTATTGGGTATTGTGTGTAGATTGATGAGGGGCAAAAACAATTGAATCAATTTTAGAACAAGGCTGTAACGTAACCAAATGTGAAAAAAGACAAGGGGTCTGAATACTTTCCGAATGCACTGTTATACTCTACATTATGACTACAGATGACTGTTAATTATGACTACAGATGACTATTTAATATATGACTACAGATGGCTGTTCATTCTGACTACAGGTGACTGTTTAATATATGACAACATATGACTGTTCATTATGACTAAAGATGACTATTCATTATAACTAGAGATGACTGTTTAATTAATATATGACTACAGATGACTATATAATATATGACTACAGATGACTGTTCTGTATGATTACAGATGACTGTTTAATATATGACTAGAGATGACTGTTTAATATGACTACAGATGACTATTTAATACATGACTACAGATGACTGTTTAATATGACTAGAGATGACTGTTTAATATATGACTACAAATTCCTGCTCATTATGACTACAGATGACGATTAATAATGACTACACATGACTGTTTATTAAATGACTACAGATGACTGTTCATTATGACTACAGATAACTATTAATAATGATTACAGATGGCTGTTCATTATAATAATAATAATAATAATAATAATAATAATAATAAATGCCATTTAGCAGACGCTTTTATCCAAAGCGACTTACAGTCATGTGTGCATACATTCTACGTATGGGTGGTCCCGGGGATCAAACCCACTACCCTGGCGTTACAAGCGCCATGCTCTACCAACTGAGCTACAGAAGGACCACAGACTAGATGACTAGAGATAACTGTTTAATGTGTGACTACAGATGATTGTTTAATAATAACTACAGATTAACTACAGATTACTGTTCATTATGACTAGAGATGACTGTTAATATATGACTATAAATGACTGTTCATATATGACTACAGATGACTGTTAATATATGACTATAAATGACTGTTAATATATGACTATAAATGACTGTTAATATATGACTATAAATGACTGTTAATATATGACTATAAATGACTGTTCATATATGACTACAGATGACTGTTCATTATGACTACAGGTGACTAATAATGACTACAGATGACTGTTCATTATGACTACAGGTGACTAATAATGACTACAGATGACTGTTTAATAAATGACCAAAGATGACTGTTTAATACATATCTACAGATGACTGTTCATAATGACTACAGATGAATGCTAATATATGACGACATATGATTGTCCATTATGACTACAGATGGCTGTTAATTATGACTACAGATGACTATTTAATGAATGACTACAGATGACTGTTTAATGAATGACTACAGATGACTATTAATAATGACTATAGATGACTGTTCATTATGACTACATATGACTGTTCATTATGACTACACATGACTGTTCATTATGACTACACATGACTGTTCATTATGACTACACATGACTGTTCATTATGACTACAGATGACTGTTCATTATGACTACATATGACTGTTCATTATGACTACAGATGACTGTTCATTATGACTACAGATGACTGTTCATTATGACTACATATGACTGTCCATTATGACTACAGATGGCTGTTTAATATATGACTACTGATTACTGTTCATTATAACTACAGATGATTATTAATAATGACTACAGATGATTATTAATAATGACTACAGATTACTGTTCATAATGACTACAGATGACTGTTAATATATGACTACAGATGACTGTTAATATATGACTACAGATGACTGTTAATATATAACTTCAGATTACTGTTCATTATGACAACATATGACTGTTCATTATGACTACAGATGGCTGTTAAATATGACTAAAGATGACTATTTAATATATGACTACAGATGACTGTTCATTATGATTACAGATGACTGTTTAATATATGACTACAGATGACTGTTTAATATGAGTACAGATGATTGTTCATTCTGACTACAGATGACTGTTTAATATATGACTACAGATGATTGTTCATTATAACTACAGATAACTATTAATGACTACAGATGACTGTTTAATAAATTACTACAGATGACTATTAATAATGATTACAGATGGCTGTTCATTATGACTAGAGATAACTGTTTAATGTGTGTCTACAGATGATTGTTTAATAATGACTACAGATGACTGTTCATTATGACTACAGATAACTATTAATGACTACAGATGACTGTTTAATAAATTACTACAGATGACTATTAATAATGATTATAGATGGCTGTTCATTATGACTAGAGATAACTGTTTAATGTGTGTCTACAGATGATTGTTTAATAATGACTACAAATTACTGTTCATTATGACTACAGATGACTGTTAATTATGACTACAGGTGACTAATAATGACTACAGATGACTGTTCAGAATGACTACATATGTCCATTATGACTACAGATGGCTGTTAATTATGACTACAGATGACTATTTAATACATGACTACAAATGACTGTTTAATATATGACTACAGATGATTATTCATTATGACTACACATGACTGTTCATTATGACTACACATGACTGTTCATTATGACTACAGATGACTGTTTAATATATGACCACAGATTGACTACAGATTGTTTAATATGACTACAGATGACTATAAATAATGACTACAGTTGAATGCTAATATATGACTACAGATTACTGTTCATTATGACTACAGATGACTATAAATAATGACTACAGTTGAATGCTAATATATGACTACAGATTACTGTTCATTATGACTACAGATGACTGGTCATTATGATTACATATGACTGTTCATTATGACTAAAGATGATTGTTTAATATATGACCACAGATTCATGTTCATTATGACTACAGATGACTATAAATAATGACTACAGTTGAATGCTAATATATGACTACAGATTACTGTTCATTATGACTACACATGACTGTTCATTATGACTACAGATGAATGCTAATATATGACTACACATGACTGTTCATTATGACTACAGGTGACGAATAATGACTACAGATGACTGTTTAATAAATATCTACAGATGACTGTTCATAATGACTACAGATGACTGTTAATATATGACTACAGATGACTGTTCATTATGACTACACATGACTGTTAATAATGACTACAGATGAATGTTAATATATGACTACACATGACTGTTCATTGTGACTACAGATGGCTGTTAATTATGACTATAGATGACTATTTAAAATATGACTACAGATGACTGTTCATTATGATTACAGATGACTGATTAAAATATATGACTACAGATGACTGTTTAATAAATAACTACAGATGACTGTTTAATATATGACTACAGATGACTGTTAATATATCACTACAGATGACTATTAATAATGACTACAGATGACTGTTAATATATCACTACAGATTACTATTAATAATGACTACAGATGACTGTTAATATATCACTACAGATGACTGTTAATAATATACAGATGTGCAGATGACTGTTAATGTATGACTACAGATGACTGTTTAATAAATAACTACAGATGACTGTTTAATATATGACTACAGATGACTGGTCATTATGATTACATATGACTGTTCATTATGACTAAAGATGATTGTTTAATATATGACCACAGATTCATGTTCATTATGACTACAGATGACTATAAATAATGACTACAGTTGAATGCTAATATATGACTACAGATTACTGTTCATTATGACTACACATGACTGTTCATTATGACTACAGATGAATGCTAATATATGACTACACATGACTGTTCATTATGACTACAGATGATTGTTTAATATATGACCACAGATTCATGTTCATTATGACTACAGATGACTATAAATAATGACTACAGTTGAATGCTAATATATGACTACAGATTACTGTTCATTATGACTACACATGACTGTTCATTATGACTACAGATGAATGCTAATATATGACTACACATGACTGTTCATTATGACTACAGGTGACGAATAATGACTACAGATGACTGTTTAATAAATATCTACAGATGACTGTTCATAATGACTACAGATGAATGCTAATATATGACTACAGATGACAGTTCATTATGACTACACATGACTGTTCATAATGACTACAGATGAATGCTAATATATGACTACACATGACTGTTCATTGTGACTACAGATGGCTGTTAATTATGACTATAGATGACTATTTAAAATATGACTACAGATGACTGTTCATTATGATTACAGATGACTGATTAAAATATATGACTACAGATGACTGTTTAATAAATAACTACAGATGACTGTTTAATATATGACTACAGATGACTGTTAATATATCACTACAGATGACTATTAATAATGACTACAGATGACTGTTAATATATCACTACAGATGACTATTAATAATGACTACAGATGACTGTTAATATATCACTACAGATGACTGTTAATATATGAGTGCAGATGGCTGTTAATGTATGACTACAGATGACTGTTTAATAAATAACTACAGATGACTGTTTAATATATGACAACAGATGCCTGTTCATTATGACTACAGATGATTATTATTAATGACTACAGATTACTGTTCATTATGATTACAGATGATTGTTCATTATGACTAGTGATGACTGTTTAATGTGTGACTACAGATGATTGTTTAATATATGACTACAGATGCCTGTTCATTATGACGACAGATGACTATTAATAATGACTACAGATGACTGTTTAATAAATGACTACAGATGACTATAAATAATGACTACAGATGACTGTTCATTATGATTACAGATTACTGTTCATTATGACTACAGATGACTATTAATAATGACTACTGATTACTGTTCATAATGACAACAGATGACTGTTAATATATGACAAAAGATGACTGTTAATATATTACTTCAGATGACTGTTCATTATGACTACAGATGACTGTTCATTATGACTACAGAAGGCTGTTTAATAAATGTCTAGATGACTGTTCATAATGACTACAGATTAATGTTAATATATGACTACAGATGACTCTTCATTATGACTACAATTTACTGTTTAATATATGACTACAGATGCCTGTTCATTATGACTAGAGATGACTGTTTAATATATGACTCCAGATGACTGTTTAGTATATGACTACAGATGACTGTTTAATATATGACTACAGATGACTGTTCATTATGACTACATATGACTGTTAATATATGAAAAAAGATGACTGTTAATATATTACCTCAGATGACTGTCCATTATGACTACAGATGACTGTTCATTATGACTACAGATGACTGTTTAATGGATGACTACAGATGACTATTAATAATGACTACAGATGACTGTTCATTATGACTACATATGACTGTTAATATATGAATATATATGACTACAGATGCCTGTTTATTATGACTAGAGATGACTGTTTAATATATGACTACAGATGACTATTAATAATGACTACAGAAGACTGTTTAATAAATGTCTATAGATGACTGTTCATAATGACTACAGATGAATGTTAATATATGACTACAGATGACTCTCCATTATGACTACAGATGCCTGTTTATTATGACTAGAGATGACTGTTTAATATATGACTACAGATGACTATTTAATAAATGACAACAGATGACTGTCCATTATGACTACAGATGGCTGTTAATTATGACTACAGATGACTATTTAATATATGACTACAAATGACTGATTAATATATGACTACAGAAGACTGTTCATTATGACTACAGATGACTGTTCATTATGACTCCAGATGACTATTAATAATGACTACAGATGACTATTAATAATGACTACTGATTACTGTTCATAATGACTACAGATGACTGTTAATATATGACTACAGATGACTGTTAATATATGACTACAGATGACTGTTTAATATATGACTACAGATGACTGTTAATATATGACAAAAGATGACTGTTAATATATTACGTCAGATGACTGTTCATTATGACTACAGATGACTGTTCATTATGACTACAGATGACTGTTTAATGGATGACTACAGATGACTATTAATAATAACTACAGATGACTGTTCATTATGACTACAGATGACTGTTCATTATGACTACAGATGACTGTTCATTATGACTACACATGACTGTTCATTATGACTACAGATGACTGTCCATTATGACTACAGATGGCTGTTAATTATGACTACAGATGACTATTTAATATATGACTACAGATGACTGTTTAATATGATTAGAGATGATTGTTAATTATGACTACAGATGACTGTTTAATAAATAACTACAGATGACTGTTCATTATGACTACAGATGCCAGTTCATAATGACTTCAGATGATTGTTTAATATATGACTACTCATTACTGTTCATTATAACTACAGAGGCAGGTGTTAGTCATTGTCTCTGATTGGGAACCATATTTAGGTAGCCTGTTTTGTGTTGGGTTTTGTGGGTGCTTGTTTCCTGTCTTTGTGTTTTCTGCACCAGATAGGGCTCTTTCAGTTTTGCCACGTTTATTGTTTTGTAGTTTGTTTATGTTAAGTGTCTCTTATTAAAGAACCATGAACTTCAACCACGCTGCGTTTTGGTCCTCCTCTCCTTCCCAGGAAGAAAGCCATTATAAGATGACTGTTTAATAAATGACTACAGATGACTGTTTAATAAATGACTACAGATGACTGTTTAATAAATGACTACAGATGACTGTTTAATGAATGACTACAGATGACTGTTTAATAAATGACTACAGATGACTGTTTAATGAATGACTACAGATGACTGTTTAATAAATGACTACAGATGACTGTTTAATAAATGACTACAGATGACTGTTTAATGAATGACTACAGATGACTGTTTAATGAATGACTACAGATGACTGTTTAATAAATGACTACAGATGACTGTTTAATAAATGACTAC